>NW_021681062.1:118518-118691 GCF_001412515.2 Diachasma alloeum
AGTTGCATTAACAATGGCACTTGATTAATTCCAGTAAAATCGACTGTTGGAATTTTCAACTTTTTTCTTCGAGTTTTGGATAGCCCCTTGAAAATACTTTGAGGGTATAAAAAAAAATAACGAGGAAATTCACCCAAAAAAGTATTTGCATAAACAATGGCATTTGATTAATT
>NW_021681062.1:119002-124202 GCF_001412515.2 Diachasma alloeum
ATTTGCATAAACAATGGCATTTGATTAATTCGTGGAAAATCGACTGTTGGAATTTTCAACTTTTTTCTTCAAGTTTTGGATAGCCCCCTGAAAAGACTTTGAGGGTATAAAAAAAAATAACGAGGAAATCCGTCCTAAAAAGAATTTGCATAAACAATGGCATTTGATTAATTCGTGGAAAATCGACTGTTGGAATTTTCAACTTTTTTCTTCGAGTTTTGGATAGCCCCATAAAAATTCTTTCGAGGTAAAGAAAAAATAACGAGGAAATCCGTCCAAAAAAGTATTTGCATAAACAATGGCATTTGATTAATTCGTGGAAAATCGACTGTTGGAATTTTCAACTTTTTTCTTCGAGTTTTGGATAGCCCCATAAAAATTCTTTCGAGGTAAAGAAAAAATAACGAGGAAATCCGTCCAAAAAAGTATTTGCATAAACAATGGCATTTGATTAATTCGTGGAAAATCGACTGTTGGAATTTTCAACTTTTTTCTTCGAGTTTTGGATAGCCCCATAAAAATTCTTTCGAGGTAAAGAAAAAATAACGAGGAAATCCGTCCAAAAAAGTATTTGCATAAACAATGGCATTTGATTAATTCGTGGAAAATCGACTGTTGGAATTTTCAACTTTTTTCTTCGAGTTTTGGATAGCCCCATAAAAATTCTTTCGAGGTAAAGAAAAAATAACGAGGAAATCCGTCCAAAAAAGTATTTGCATAAACAATGGCATTTGATTAATTCGTGGAAAATCGACTGTTGGAATTTTCAACTTTTTTCTTCGAGTTTTGGATAGCCCCATAAAAATTCTTTCGAGGTAAAGAAAAAATAACGAGGAAATCCGTCCAAAAAAGTATTTGCATAAACAATGGCATTTGATTAATTCGTGGAAAATCGACTGTTGGAATTTTCAACTTTTTTCTTCGAGTTTTGGATAGCCCCATAAAAATTCTTTCGAGGTAAAGAAAAAATAACGAGGAAATCCGTCCAAAAAAGTATTTGCATAAACAATGGCATTTGATTAATTCGTGGAAAATCGACTGTTGGAATTTTCAACTTTTTTCTTCGAGTTTTGGATAGCCCCATAAAAATTCTTTCGAGGTAAAGAAAAAATAACGAGGAAATCCGTCCAAAAAAGTATTTGCATAAACAATGGCATTTGATTAATTCGTGGAAAATCGACTGTTGGAATTTTCAACTTTTTTCTTCGAGTTTTGGATAGCCCCATAAAAATTCTTTCGAGGTAAAGAAAAAATAACGAGGAAATCCGTCCAAAAAAGTATTTGCATAAACAATGGCATTTGATTAATTCGTGGAAAATCGACTGTTGGAATTTTCAACTTTTTTCTTCGAGTTTTGGATAGCCCCATAAAAATTCTTTCGAGGTAAAGAAAAAATAACGAGGAAATCCGTCCAAAAAAGTATTTGCATAAACAATGGCATTTGATTAATTCGTGGAAAATCGACTGTTGGAATTTTCAACTTTTTTCTTCGAGTTTTGGATAGCCCCATAAAAATTCTTTCGAGGTAAAGAAAAAATAACGAGGAAATCCGTCCAAAAAAGTATTTGCATAAACAATGGCATTTGATTAATTCGTGGAAAATCGACTGTTGGAATTTTCAACTTTTTTCTTCGAGTTTTGGATAGCCCCATAAAAATTCTTTCGAGGTAAAGAAAAAATAACGAGGAAATCCGTCCAAAAAAGTATTTGCATAAACAATGGCATTTGATTAATTCGTGGAAAATCGACTGTTGGAATTTTCAACTTTTTTCTTCGAGTTTTGGATAGCCCCATAAAAATTCTTTCGAGGTAAAGAAAAAATAACGAGGAAATCCGTCCAAAAAAGTATTTGCATAAACAATGGCATTTGATTAATTCGTGGAAAATCGACTGTTGGAATTTTCAACTTTTTTCTTCGAGTTTTGGATAGCCCCATAAAAATTCTTTCGAGGTAAAGAAAAAATAACGAGGAAATCCGTCCAAAAAAGTATTTGCATAAACAATGGCATTTGATTAATTCGTGGAAAATCGACTGTTGGAATTTTCAACTTTTTTCTTCGAGTTTTGGATAGCCCCATAAAAATTCTTTCGAGGTAAAGAAAAAATAACGAGGAAATCCGTCCAAAAAAGTATTTGCATAAACAATGGCATTTGATTAATTCGTGGAAAATCGACTGTTGGAATTTTCAACTTTTTTCTTCGAGTTTTGGATAGCCCCATAAAAATTCTTTCGAGGTAAAGAAAAAATAACGAGGAAATCCGTCCAAAAAAGTATTTGCATAAACAATGGCATTTGATTAATTCGTGGAAAATCGACTGTTGGAATTTTCAACTTTTTTCTTCGAGTTTTGGATAGCCCCATAAAAATTCTTTCGAGGTAAAGAAAAAATAACGAGGAAATCCGTCCAAAAAAGTATTTGCATAAACAATGGCATTTGATTAATTCGTGGAAAATCGACTGTTGGAATTTTCAACTTTTTTCTTCGAGTTTTGGATAGCCCCATAAAAATTCTTTCGAGGTAAAGAAAAAATAACGAGAAAATCCGTCCAAAAAAGTATTTGCATAAACAATGGCATTTGATTAATTCGTGGAAAATCGACTGTTGGAATTTTCAACTTTTTTCTTCGAGTTTTGGATAGCCCCATAAAAATTCTTTCGAGGTAAAGAAAAAATAACGAGAAAATCCGTCCAAAAAAGTATTTGCATAAACAATGGCATTTGATTAATTCGTGGAAAATCGACTGTTGGAATTTTCAACTTTTTTCTTCGAGTTTTGGATAGCCCCATAAAAATTCTTTCGAGGTAAAGAAAAAATAACGAGAAAATCCGTCCAAAAAAGTATTTGCATAAACAATGGCATTTGATTAATTCGTGGAAAATCGACTGTTGGAATTTTCAACTTTTTTCTTCGAGTTTTGGATAGCCCCATAAAAATTCTTTCGAGGTAAAGAAAAAATAACGAGAAAATCCGTCCAAAAAAGTATTTGCATAAACAATGGCATTTGATTAATTCGTGGAAAATCGACTGTTGGAATTTTCAACTTTTTTCTTCGAGTTTTGGATAGCCCCTTGAAAATACTTTGAGGGTATAAAAAAAAATAACGAGGAAATCCGTCCAAAAAAGTATTTGCATAAACAATGGCATTTGATTAATTCGTGGAAAATCGACTGTTGGAATTTTCAACTTTTTTCTTCGAGTTTTGGATAGCCCCATAAAAATTCTTTCGAGGTAAAGAAAAAATAACGAGAAAATCCGTCCAAAAAAGTATTTGCATAAACAATGGCATTTGATTAATTCGTGGAAAATCGACTGTTGGAATTTTCAACTTTTTTCTTCGAGTTTTGGATAGCCCCTTGAAAATACTTTGAGGGTATAAAAAAAAATAACGAGAAAATCCGTCTAAAAAAGTAATTGCATTAACAATGGCACTTGATTAATTCGTGAAAAATCGACTGTTCGACTTTTGAACTTTTTTCTTCGAGTTTTGGATAGCCCCCATGCACAGATAGGTGTTTATAAAAAAAAAATAACGTTTCATAATGAAATTCAATTTCGGGCACATACACATGTGCGCCCGACGCCGTCCCTGACTTACCGCTGTAGCGCGCTCGTGATTGGTCAACTTAAATTGTTCATAACTCATAATTTATTCATTTGATTGAAAAATGGCAAAGGAACTTTCTGTTTCAAATTCCATCCCCTACCGCCCTGTCAAAGGAAAACTCGATTTCCTGATTTAGAGTGACAATTCGTTCTGTCCTATTTCGTTGGAAGGTTATACCGAGATATTCCTTTAGTACACCTAAGTCGCTCATTTCAAATTTCACTCGCAGTTTTGTTTTAATTTCGTTTATCTTACTCGTATCATTTCCTGCCAATAGAATATCGTTTACATACAGTACAAGTATAACCATTGCGTTACCGTTTCTCCAGGTGAACAGACATGGTTCGACTTCATTGTTTTTGAAGCCAGTCGTTAAAATTACTTCTGTGAAGCGCTCGTTCCATCGTTTTGGNTATTATCTACAAAATGTTTAAACAGTTTACCTTGGTTTGTATTCGTTAAATTAGCTTTTCCCTCTTGATTTCTATTCCTGGAGTTCGAAAACTTGTGACCTCTTGGAGTTTTTGATTTACCTTTGTTAGTGCCTCGCTCGTTATTGAATCGCGCTCGTTTGTTTTCATTATCGTTAATTGACTCATTTGACTTNCCTCGTTTTTCTTAATTTGTCTGTACATTGGATTCCTTGCGGAATTTCCATGTAAATTTTTTCGTTAATTGTTCCATTGAGGAAAGCCGTCTTGATGTCTAGTTGAAAAACGTCTAAATCGTTTTTATTTATGATGGCGGCTACTGCTCGAATTAGGGGTAATCGTGAAACTGGTGCATAGGTCTCTCGTAAATCGTATTCGTTCTTATCTTTAAACCCTCTTACTACAAGTCGTGCCTTGTACCTAATTTTGTCTTTATTTTGAATTTTCTTTTTAAATACCCATTTTGAANTGATTAATATATCTTTAACTTTATATTTATGAATTTCCCTTTCATTATCGTTAAATGTCCGAGTAGGTTTTACGTTTGAGTCTACTATGTAGAGCAAACCGTTGGTTCTCAGCTCTGATGTAAAGTAATCGTAGAAATATTCATATTTTAGTTTTGTCGTTAGTTTGTAATCTCTTTTGATTTGTACTGGTTTATCCGTTAGTTCAATTATGGCTTTTGCTGTTTTCAAATAACCGTTGTTAGTTGGCTCTGCAGTAAGTTTCTCTGTCTCATTTTCGTTTATCGTTTTATTCATTGATTTTTGCCTTGAATCGTTCGATTTCTCGTTTACCTTCTTTGCGTCCAGGTTCCACTCGTTTAGCTTTTTCTCCATTGATAGAAGAAGTTTGTTGACCTGGAGTGATTGTTCAAGGTTATTTGCTGACTGCCTCTGAGACTCGCGAGATGTTTTCTCAATGATTTTTGTTAATTTGGCAACGGTCTCATTTGTACTCTGAACCCTAGTGACTGTAGAGTTAATGAGTTCCCTCATTAATTTTACGGTTTCTTTATCACCAGATTCTGAAAGAGTAGGTTTATTTTTATTCTCTTCTCTCGTTACTTCGTTAGTTTTAAACTTAGCTCTCGTAATTTTCGTTAACTCTCGTTTGGTATTTTGGTTTTTGTTGATTTTGTATTGAGAAACAACTTGATT
>NW_021681062.1:124316-133524 GCF_001412515.2 Diachasma alloeum
TCGCTCGTTATTGAATCGCGCTCGTTTGTTTTCATTATCGTTAATTGACTCATTTGACTTTCTTTTGTTCGCTCGTCCACCACCTCTACTAACTTGATTATTTTTATAAAATCTTTTGTTCTCATAATTGCATTATAGAATGCATCTCGTTTTTCGTCTTCAGAGAGACTGTCTGAGTCTGGTAGGTTTTCGTAGCTACGAACCAAGTTCTCGAACCTATCCCAGAACTCGATAGCTGCTTCCTTTCCAGGACTGTACTGCAGAGTGTATAACTGTTTTCTTACTGTTCCTGAAGAAACATTCGTTTCGCATCGTTTAATTTCTTTCGGTTTTTCTAGAATTTCTTTGGGATCGTTTATTTTAACTACCTTCGTAAAATAACCTTCGTCAATGTGATTGATTAATATATCTTTAACTTTATATTTATGAATTTCCCTTTCATTATCGTTAAATGTCCGAGTAGGTTTTACGTTTGAGTCTACTATGTAGAGCAAACCGTTGGTTCTCAGCTCTGATGTAAAGTAATCGTAGAAATATTCATATTTTAGTTTTGTCGTTAGTTTGTAATCTCTTTTGATTTGTACTGGTTTATCCGTTAGTTCAATTATGGCTTTTGCTATTTTCAAATAGTCGTTGTTAGTTGGCTCTGCAGTAAGTTTCTCTGTCTCATTTTCGGTTATCGTTTTATTCGTTGATTTTTGCCTTGAATCGTTCGATTTCTCGTTTACCTTCTTTGCGTCCAGGTTTCACTCGTTTAGCTTCTTCTCCATTGATAGAAGAAGTTTGTTGACCTGGAGTGATTGTTCAAGGTTATTTGCTGACTGCCTCTGAGACTCGCGAGATGTTTTCTCAATGATTTTTGTTAATTTGGCAACGGTCTCATTTGTACTCTGAACCCTAGTGACTGTAGAGTTAATGAGTTCCCTCATTAATTTTACGGTTTCTTTATCACCAGATTCTGAAAGAGTAGGTTTATTTTTATTCTCTTCTCTCGTTACTTCGTTAGTTTTAAACTTAGCTCTCGTAATTTTCGTTAATTCTCGTTTGGTATTCTGGTTTTTGTTGATTTTGTATTGAGAAACAACTTGATTGACTGGGTTATTATNTGAAGAAACATTCGTTTCGCATCGTTTAATTTCTTTCGGTTTTTCTAGAATTTCTTTGGGATCGTTTATTTTAACTACCTTCGTAAAATAACCTTCGTCAATGTGATTGATTAATATATCTTTAACTTTATATTTATGAATTTCCCTTTCATTATCGTTAAATGTCCGAGTAGGTTTTACGTTTGAGTCTACTATGTAGAGCAAACCGTTGGTTCTCAGCTCTGATGTAAAGTAATCGTAGAAATATTCATATTTTAGTTTTGTCGTTAGTTTGTAATCTCTTTTGATTTGTACTGGTTTATCCGTTAGTTCAATTATGGCTTTTGCTGTTTTCAAATAGTCGTTGTTAGTTGGCTCTGCAGTAAGTTTCTCTGTCTCATTTTCGGTTATCGTTTTATTCGTTGATTTTTGCCTTGAATCGTTCGATTTCTCGTTTACCTTCTTTGCGTCCAGGTTTCACTCGTTTAGCTTCTTCTCCATTGATAGAAGAAGTTTGTTGACCTGGAGTGATTGTTCAAGGTTATTTGCTGACTGCCTCTGAGACTCGCGAGATGTTTTCTCAATGATTTTTGTTAATTTGGCAACGGTCTCATTTGTACTCTGAACCCTAGTGACTGTAGAGTTAATGAGTTCCCTCATTAATTTTACGGTTTCTTTATCACCAGATTCTGAAAGAGTAGGTTTATTTTTATTCTCTTCTCTCGTTACTTCGTTAGTTTTAAACTTAGCTCTCGTAATTTTCGTTAATTCTCGTTTGGTATTCTGGTTTTTGTTGATTTTGTATTGAGAAACAACTTGATTGACTGGGTTATTATCGCCCGTTCTAATATTCTCAATATTTGTATTAATTGGTGATAGTTTACCTGTTTGGCAAATCAGTTTGTGTCCCTTGGTTCGTGTGTCTCGTATGAGTTTCGTTAGTAATATTTGAGGTAGCAGATTTTTGACACTCGTGCATTTCGTTTTCCAGCAGACTCTCGTTATCACTGTCATCATTTTGAGTCATCGTTTCGTTAGTCTTTCCACTCTCGTTATTTTCGTCATCGCTCGTTTCTTTGATTTCTTCTTCAATTTTTGAGAGAATTGTTTCAGTCCCTGTGTCATCAGCTGTGTCAGGAAGCATTATTTTTTTATTGTCGCTTTCACTGACGAATTTATTCACTATGTCCCATGTTGCTTCAGGTATAGTTTCTTTGACTGTAAGTAATTTTTAATTATTATTGACCAATTAATTTATTTTATGTTTGTCTGTAGTTCCGACTCAATGTCGCCTTACTAGTGTTGTACTGAGTCCAGAACCGGCAATCCCGAAAGCCGCTACACAGTAGCTAACTCTTGAGAATGCCCCAGCCGACCATCGAACAATTCAACACGGTTGAACCGTCAATGAACGACCAGTTGACCAGTGTCTACTAGGTATGTTTTTATTCAATTGCAATTGTTATTTTATATTCATTCTTTCGTTCATTCGTAAGTTCGTTAAATTCGTTCATTCGTACAGTCATTAAATCGTTCATTCGTACAGTCGTTAAATCGTTAGCTTTGTCAAATTGAAAGTTTGTTGAATTTTCAAATTTAGTGGATTAATAATTGGTTTTTATTGGTCAAGTCATGAATCTGTTAGTTCCTTATTCGTTTGCATCGTTAACTTCGTTAATTCGTTCACATCGTTTATTTCGTTAATTCGTTTAATAAATATATACACACCTATCTTGTATTGGATTTGATTCTCCAAGTGGAAAACAACGAAGTTTCCTTCTACAGTGATGCAGACACTTTCACCTTTATGGTTTATTTCGAGTTGAAAGATCTCGGCGTATTTGTTCACGAAGTCTTGAAATATATCGACTGGTGTTGCTGTTGGGAAGATTAATAATTTAGTTAGAATATTCAGTTGTTAATTCGTACTATAGCTATAGTTTTATTTTTTCCTTTATTTCGTGTTTTTCTTGAGAATTTTATTCTCTCGTATTCTTTTGTTTGTGTTCGACATTGCGATCACCAGTTCCCGGAACTATAAACGTTCATCCGTCTTTCTCGGACATGTGCGTTTCATTCGTTCGCTGGCGTCGGTTTTCACTCGTTCGTTTCTCACTCGTGTCGTTAATTATCATGATAATTATTTCATTTTTAATATTTTTAATACACTGTGTAATTTTTCTCGGCCGTTAATATTTTAAGGTACTTACGATCATCTTTCGTTGCGTGTATTTCTGCCTCTGTCTCAATTTCATTCATTGTCTCGTCTTCTTTCATCCTTGATTCTCTTTCACTCGTTCCACTCGTTAACTTGCTTTCCAGTCTTTTTCACTTTTATTTTATTGCGCAGTTTTAAGCGTGCCTTGGGCCCATAACCTGTTGAGGTTTAGGTAGGGTGTGTAGACACAATAAAACACTTGTATCGAAATAAGAAAAGATAGTTTATTGTATTAATCGTGGTTCGTAATAATAGTTCTATTCGTAACTCGTTTAGTTCGCATTTATATCACTTTTTATTGAGAGAGATCTCACTGGGCGCTTGACTAGGCGTTAGTCCGTGCACGACTGACTGGTCTGGCGGGAACACACGCCGTGGTAGCGTCACTGTACCCAAGCCGAAGTACGCAAGACTGCCGCTAGAGGCGCTCATAGTCTTAACAATAATAAATATATTGTAAGTGTGGTTCGACCCAAAAGAAATGACAAAGCAACTGGACAGGTGATTCATCCGTGACCAGAGGTATGGTGATATGTTGGTTACTGAACCCAAATGGTTTCATATGTTGCTTAGCTTGATTGGGATTCCTACAGAAGGAATGTCTTTCTGGTGCATATATGTACGAATTAGATGGGAGTAATTCATTGACAAATTTCCAACTACGTGAAAAATCATTATGATAACTTTCTTCAATTTTTTATGTTTTATTTTGGAAATTTAGCGCTCTCATCCTTTAGCTGTTATGTTTGTCGTTATGATGTGTCTCTTTGAGAATTTTCCCTGAGGGAAGCTTACAATCAGTATGCACCCTTGCGGAGCAAAATTTGTTTGCGGCATCTCCATATAATTTTGCCTTCTTTTTCGTGATGTATAGACGAGTAGTGCCCTTGGTGAATAAGCAGCAGACCATTACGTTGCCTGTATGTAAATTTCAAAGTCATGTTCATTTGTTGCCATATAACTCATGCAGTTGTTGACGTTACACTGAACTTATGGACCAGTCGACATCGATATTTGGTGCCGAGTTTTTTCTTCGAGGGGTGGCGGTTGAGGTCACACTCTTGGAGACGAGGGTTTGGAGCCAAATTTTGTGGACGAGATGAAAATGAGTTACCGGGAGAACAGTTTCACAGTCGTCCTTTGGGGCCGAGTTTTTGGGGCCGAGTTTTTGGGGCCGAGTTTTTGGGGCCGAGTATTTGGAGCCGAGTTTTTGCGGCCGAGTTTTTGGGGCCGAGTTTTGGGGCCGAGTTTATCAAAATTAATCNTGCCGAGTTTTTTCTTCGAGGGGTGGCGGTTGAGGTCACACTCTTGGAGACGAGGGTTTGGAGCCAAATTTTGTGGACGAGATGAAAATGAGTTACCGGGAGAACAGTTTCACAGTCGTCCTTTGGGGCCGAGTTTTTGGGGCCGAGTTTTTGGGGCCGAGTTTTTGGGGCCGAGTATTTGGAGCCGAGTTTTTGCGGCCGAGTTTTTGGGGCCGAGTTTTGGGGCCGAGTTTATCAAAATTAATCGATTCGTGACGGTGTTTGTGAGGAGGCGTCAATAATAGTCGAAATATTTCAATATCACCTTGTGAGAGGAAACTGGCAATCGGCGATCTGTCAAAAGTTTGGAGTTCAAAAACACTTCTAATGGTTGGATCGATGAAGAAAATCTTGATGGGGGAATCCCAATATGAACCATCCGGCTAATCGTCATTTTGCCAGCGGAGTGGATTCTTTGGACAAGACAATATAAAGGCCATGGTTTTAGCACTTCAACTACTCATAGCATCATTCTGTCACTCTATGAATTTTTGTAAATATGGTTTTCCAACGTCCAATAGGTTGCATTATGAATGGACAGCTGAGTGGAAGCTAGCAACACACATTGACTAGAAGACAATAATTCCTCAAATGCCAGTCATCACACGTGATGAACTAAAATATATGGAGGATATTACATGCGTGACAGTCCTTTGTGGTGAAAATCGGTTGCGGTGGGTTCAGAAAGAAGAAAAATACATGGGCCAATCAGTGTCTGTGGAAAGTAAATGTCTACCTTCTGGATATGCTGGAATTATCACAGAAACTCTTTTCGGATCATTGAATAAAATCCAACTTAACTCTGAGGAAATATTGAATCGAACGATCAATGATTGTCACAGGCATATAGCTCAAATAGGATTACATCACCTACATGATCAGCTGGATCAATTGAGAAATAAAAATGAAACCTGTATCGAAGAGTTTTTAAAGGTCGTCAAATTAATTAAAGAGCCACAAAAAAAAAGGGCAAATTTCTATCATTGCTTCATCATCGAATGCTCAATAGCATCCGATATTGGGTGCAAACGTTTGGAAATCGAGCTGGATTTGTACATGTGTTTTCTGGACACGATAATTGATACCATACATTCTGCAAACATAGAAGTCATTCGTTTTGAATTATTCACTTATACAAAACTGGAAAGTGCTGTCAATAATTTCATTGCAATGAGACAGGATCAGTCATTGGTTCTCCCTCTTTCGATTGAACAACCACGTTCTCATGATTTACTAGAAAAATTGAAGGTAAACATTGGATTTGATGATGGAAAATTAGATGTAATATTGAAAATCCTACTGTTAAACTCAAAGACATAGGAATTGTACAAAATATATCCATATCCTCTGGCTCAAGTGTTCGGCAACCCCCAAGGGTCAGCGTACATTTAACCTCGGGGCGACTACCTGCTGCTTAGCCAATATTATTATACCTTGGCACATTCTAAAGACATTGCCGAATGCTTCAGCACAGATGATTATGAGTATATTTGTAAACTAAAGTACCCATTCTATGATGCTACTTCTCAACCAATTTGTGGGGTTGCAATGTTTATGACCAGCGGACAACTTTCACCTCTTGCTAATTGTAGTTTCAAAGTGAGTTCTACCTTTGCGTCACATTGGAAACAAATTGAAAAGGGGTGGCTATACTCAGTGCCCGAGAAAGAGGAGGTTAATTTTTCATGTGAAGGCGAATCGAGAGATGCAATAAATATCTCAGGCACAGGTATTGTTCAAGTCAAGACAGCATGTGAAGCTTATACATCATATGCAACGATGATTGGATATCAGCCATTTGTAGATATATCAGCAAAATATATCACTATTAGAAATCTCAATGTTACAAAGATGGTGCAAAAATACGTTGAATTTCTCCCACAGTATTATGTACAACTAGATAAGTTCTTATATGAGTGTAAAAAGGTGAGCAATCATCCGTTGCTATATTTTTTTAGCAACAGCACTATTCCCATATTCGTTATTTGGCTTGTTGCACTATTATTTTTTCTAGTAACAAAAGAAGATGGAACCAGTAGTGTAATCGTTGGGTGGATTAAGGAGACACATATATGAGGAATTTTTATTGAATAAAGAAATATTTTTTTTCGAAAAATTTAATTTTTCATTTTCTCACCCTTTTTCTTTTATAAGTTATTTACAATATCATTGTTTTTAAATCCGTGAGGCAAACTATCTGTTGTGTTTCGCAGAAGAATGCGCTTATCATCATGCCAACTTAGAGCTAGTTTTGTTTGATTAATTGTGAACACATCATGTTTGATGGATCTGATCATATTTTGCGACATCCGAACATTTTTATGCTGGTCCAAGCAGGCTTTGTAGTCGTCAAATATGATACACTTCAACGTTGATTTTTTCACTCCTTTGGCCCGCGATTTTTCCCGATCTTCACCAGACATTTTAAAGCTGGATATTTTCGAGCGAAAACCCACGAACTCAGTCATGACTTTACCATGATTGTCATCTTTCATTAAACCTAATTGCTTCTTATTCTTTAGTGATATATTATATACATTATTTATTGGCTGTAGTGGTCACGCGGGGAGTGTGTGGCTCCGGCGGTCATCCAAGCTAAGCAGCGTTCAGTTTGCCCAGTACTTGGATGGGTGTCCGCTTGGGCACACCTAACCGCGTGGGACTACAGTCGCTAGGCACGAATGTAGAGAACCACTGTGCCCATTGAGTCAGTGTGACCAATGGACTCAGTGGAATCCCTGCATTATCGGTCGGCTGCACGACTGAGGTTTTCCATGGTTTCCCTGGCAGTCCAATCCCGAATGTGGTGCAGTTGGGGATAAAGTAAGTCGGCCCATGGTAACGCAGATAGGGAAGGGAACAAAATGTGAAAACCCGAGAGGGTATACATGTGGAACAAAAAAAAATATATATATATACATTATTTATTGGATAATCTGAAGTGTCGAATTTATTGATATCACTTTTCATAATTTCATAAATGTCCTCCACTTTAAAATGATAAATAAGAATATCAGTGTCTGTGTACAATGGTTTTGCTCTATCCTTAAAAGTATTTTTTACATAATTATAGTGAAAATCGTAAATGTATGTTTTAGAAATGTCTGGAATACTGAAACCTATGTATATTGGCTTATTAAATTTAATTTTTGTACGACTCATTTGAATTATTACTATATCATTATCAAAGATAATACTGCTATGAAAGTTTGTTTTCGATATTCAACTCTCAGCACCGCATCGTTCCTCCCAATTTGAAACTAGTTTTACATCCAGAAGTTTTCAAACGTTCTCCATTGTTTTTCCAAAAACAGCATTATTCATTAATTTATAAAAAAAATTTCAAAGTTATTCTGGGAAGTCATCATGCCTGACTCTCGTGGTGCCGGGCTTCGTCTTCGGGGTTGCGGTGACTCGGGTGGACTCTCCGAAATGTCTACCACCTCTAAGGGAGTGTTGAGAGTCGTCGCTGTCGATTTCTAGAATCGAGAAAAGCACGGAGAGTTTGTCCGGATGGGTGGCCACAGGTACGTGGAAGTGCATAACCCCAAAAAAAATTTTTTTTTTGTAGAGGTGCCGATCGGCCGCTTGTGAAGCGGAAGGGTTAGGTATTAATATCTAGCCGTGAAACGGCCACGGAGACAGCGTTTGTTATCACGCTGAGTCGGGCAGCGACGGGCGATACGGTTTCAAATCCTGTATCGACGACTCGCCTTGGTCCTTGCCAGAGAAGTCCGCGAGCTGATATCGTACTCGGGATATTTTCCTCTGGACGATAAAGGGCCCATCAAAGGGAGGAACCAAAGCCGCTGAGAAACGCTTAGCGGCGTTGGACAAGGAATGAGTTCGTCGCATGACGAGATCACCTTCCTCGAACTCGAAGTCTCGACGACGGAGATTGTAATGGTGCGCCTGTTTATTAGACGATTCCCATAAGGCGTCGGTGAGGGACTTACGGAGGGTTTCCAGCCACTTCATCCGACTTAGCCATTCCAGGGGTTCGCCAGGGATGACCTCGACGTCTCCCTCGAGTTGTCCCACTCGCGGCGCATCCTCAGACCCTTCCCAAAATGGTTGGGCCAGAACCGCCCCTATATATCTACTCAGGGTCCTTGGACCACCGTGGCTGCCGACATCGTTGGCTCTATCACTCCGAGTAAAACCGACTATTCCTACGTACTCGTGTTACAGGATCTGTTCACGAAGTGAGTAGAGATCATTCCTCTCCGGCGTGCCACTGGCAATGCGATTCGGGAGCAGGTAGAAAATGTTATCATTTCTCGCTGGGGGACACCCCGCGTCCTATTCACCGATAACGGAACGGAGTTCGTAAATCGGAAGATTCAAGCCCTGGCGGCCCACACGGGGTTGAAACATGAAACATCCCTGCCGTACCATCCCCAGGCAAATCCCGTTGAGAGGGTCAATTGCGTTCTCAAAATGATGTTGCGAGCCTTCATGGAGGGCGACCACAGAACTTGGGATGCGCACTTACATGAATTCTGTTTTGCATTCAATACGGCGGAACATAGTTCCCTTCAAACCACTCCGGCTTTTGCCAATTTTGGCCGGCATCCTCTTGCTGCGGTTTCCCTTCGACG
>NW_021681063.1:0-496 GCF_001412515.2 Diachasma alloeum
AAGTGCCCTAAACATTTTTAGTGTAGAATTTTGAGCTCTACAACTTTGTCTATCATGTTTTTGAACGTACAGCGCGTTATTCACGAGTAATTTCGAAAAAACGCTTTTCAGGGGTAGTTTTTTGGCTTTTTCAACCCCCACCCAAACTGGGGGAACCTTAAATATCCGCTATTAGTTTCATACGCCCAAATCACAAATTATTTCAAAAACGGAGCCTGATTAGCAAACATTCGTATGTTAGACCTTCGTTCATTGGACTACTCCGGACTCACTCGACGCCGAGAGCCGTTCGGGGTTTCTCCGCGCATTTGAAAATTCATTCCTCCGCTCCTACTTGAGATTAAGTAATGAAACCGCTGTCATTTATTGCGTATTTAATTCTCTATCGATCGACATCGGTTTCATTCCTTCATCTTAATTAGGGTGGGAGAAATGAATTTTCCAATCGGGAGAGCCCCTCCGGGCTCACTCGACGTCGGAAAGCCGTTCGGGGTTT
>NW_021681063.1:512-26876 GCF_001412515.2 Diachasma alloeum
GAATGGGATGAACTTGTTCGGAGTTACTGCGCGTTTTGAAAATTCATTCCTCCTCTCCTAATAGAGACTAAGGGAATGAAACCACTGTCATTCATTGAGAATATTATTCTCGGTTGATAGATGTTGCGTTCATTCCCTCTTCGCAATTAGGCAGGCAGGGGGGGGGAGGAGAAATGAATTTTCTAATCGGTGGAGCCCCCCGGGCTCACTCGATGCCGGCGAACCGTTCGGGGTTACTCCGCGCTTTTGAAAATGCATTCCTCCGTTCCTACTTGAGTAGGATAGGATAGAATTTCCCGAAGATTCCAAAAAGCTTCATTGTTCTTCGTGCATGAAAAATGGGGATCGTCGGGAAACTCCTTGCGATCGCAAGACTTTTACCGATTTATTTTTCTCCGTGTGACGTCCGTATAGAAGATCAAAAAATCAATTTAATAATAGGATAAATGGAGTGGAGATAAAAACGTGAATGTCTCGGAAATTAGATGCGATAAAATGGGCCCTTTTCACGTGGACGTACACATATAATTGGACTGAAATTTATAAAAAAATTTAATTTGCTATGACGAAATTCCTTGAAATTTCCGTATTACGGCAACGCGATAAAAATTCCCAATAAATGTTCCCGGAATTTCCGCGAAAATATTACTGAAATCTACAGACATCATTCCTGAATTCAAAACTTTCCTTTGATTTTCAGGATCATGTCACTAGAAATTTTTTACAAAATGACTCAATTTTAACATTGCTTGCTCATTGCATTTCAGAAATGCAGCTGCCTAAAAAAGACACATCGATTCCTAGGAACAACGTTTTTTTTTTCTCGGTAAACACAGACAATTTCTCTGAGAGAAATCTCAGAGTGGAATGCCGGGATTTTTTTTCACTCTGGATTAATTTTTTAAAGATTCAAACTGATACTTGATTCATTCACATCGTTTCATTTCATCGGAAGATATTGTCGATTGGAGACAATTTTTGATGGTCACTGAAGGAGGCAAACCATTCATCTAAATCTCGCAATAATCTGCGAAAAATCTTATTCATTAATCTATTATTGAATTAATCCCATTAAGTGTAGATCGCTGGAGAACGACGAAAACGTTCCAACCGTTTCAAACGAGTTGGAATGTTTTCTCTCTCCTTCTTCTCCATTTTCTTTCTCACTCGCACTCGTTAATTTTGGTGGAGGACGGGCACGTGACAGCGCGACGGAGACGACAATGAGTGGGAGCGAGCGCGATACATATTCCTTTCTCACTCAGGGGGGGAATAAATATATATAATCGAACATTACTATAGTAAAAAAAAAACAAAATCTGCACAATTATTCAATAGAATCACTGGAAAACTATAAAGTTTTCCAGCGACAGCGCTGGGATTTTCTATGAATTTTTTTACCTACGTGTCAATGATAAATATGTCGAGAAAAAGGAAAAGACTTTTAGATCATTAGATTGTGCATTCATTATACTATTGATTATAATATGTTCGATTTTACATTCCTGACAATTATTACAAAATGCGAGGAGCTACCGTATTGAGAACCTCTTTCCGGTTATCGACAAATTTATGCTCGGGCCCTATCATACCAACAGTTCCGTACGCTCCATCGTAGTCCATGCCCCACCGCTACGATTTTTGTTGTTGAACACTTTACATTGGCCCTGTTCATCTCCCCTATAATCTCTGCTATTAAGCTAACGATTTGTAGTGTATCCAATGTGACCAACCTTTGGGGCGTAAAATACCTAGTATTATACATGTATACTAAAGACCGTATGAGAATGGTCCCGATTGGGTACCACCACTCTTTGGAGTTCAGGCATGCGTCGATGTCCCCCATCACTCAAACCTGAGACCACTCTCATAAGGTCCTCAGTATATTATCATATTATACATCGAGTAATATACATAGAGTATTATACATGTCAAAACCTCGAGTGTAATATACATGGTATTTTACGTGTAGAATACTGGGTATTTTACTGTATGTATTTTACATGCCCAACCCTGCTGGTCCTTGCTGTTAAATAATTTGCAATTTTTTTTTGCATAAATAAGAAAAGCATGAGATGAGAGCGATGCGTTCCGCTACTTTCAATACGGGGAAAAAGTTTCATTGATTCTCATTCCATAGAATCCAAGAAAACTTGTTTTTGAGATAGTTTCCATAGAATCCAAGAAAACGTCGTTGTGGTCGGTTCCGTTACCCCTTAAGAGTAAGACGGCCCATGGTAACGCACCTTCCCGCCGAATTATCTGTCTTACCAATAACTCTTGAAATGTCCCGTAGAGGGATAACGGTCGAATAGCCAATGCAGCTGGAGCCATAAAAAAGAAGAAGAAGGAGATTGATAGGAAAGTATCAGTGAAATTTACGCTCTGACCCAGCTTTTTTCTGGCCATGGTCAATACTGCTTCGTTTGTACCTCCCCGACGCCGTGTATCTGAAAAATGAAGAAAATGGCTAATTACATGGCCAGCCATACAAGGGACGCCTGCTAGCCTACGGTACCACGACGTTTGTCAAGATCATTCTGGTAGAGAAGTTCATGGTCGCATGAGCAATAGGAGTATGACAAATTTACGCAAGTTCATAGGTAATATATATGAGTGAAGTATTAATAATATTCAGATTCTATGACTCCCCATGGGGCATCAGGTGGACGTAGTTGGATAGGGTTATGTTTGAATTATCGTATTAAAATTGTTTCACTCTTCGTTATAATCACTTTTTTACAATGAAGCGTTACGACGATTGGATTCGTTTATAGATATCGGGGCGAATTTATTAGACCCTATGTATCAGGGGATTTACCATGGATCTCAGAAACATCAGCCTGACTTGAATATGGTACTGGAGAGAAGTTGGAAGAATAATTTGTCGAGGATTATCATTACTTCTGGCAGCCTTGAGGAGAGCAGAAAAGCTCTTGCACTTGCCAGAACAGATTGTGAGTATGCAGAGCTTTTTGGATTATTGAAGAAGATAGAATTAGTGGAGCATCATGCACTCTAAATGCACAAATAATTTAGTTGAGCTCCTTTAGTGATTTATTTCAAATAAAGCCATTCTTTTCTGTTGGGGACCGAAATTATTTCACATGAATTGATTATTTTGACTGCTTTATCTCATAAAATGTTGGCTGGTTATTGAGTCGGATACATTTTATGAAGGTAGCGCGGTTATGTGTGGCATCAAATCAACTCCTGTATTCTTGTTTATCTTTTAAATCTCAGATGATGAAAATATATTTTTCATTCCATTCATATACATAACAAACGTTGTAAATAGAGGTTGACCCTTGATGAGGCAATTTCATTCAAAGTCGTATCAGATCCGAATTACATCCGAAAGTTCCCGAGTAAGTTGTCAAATATTGATATAATTGAATTATTTTTATCATTGTTTCATGCAGCAAGATTATTTACAACAATTGGAGTTCATCCAACTCGTTGCAATGTATTTGAAGAATTTGGCGATCCCGAGGAGTACTTAAAGTCAATGTCAGCTTTAGCGTCGAATAATCGTGATAAGATCGTCGCGATTGGAGAAATGGGTCTGGACTACGATCGTTTAAATTTTTGCTCGAAGGATATACAGAAGAAGTATTTTGAAATGCAACTTGCTCTGTGTTCGAGTCTCGGGCTACCGATGTTCCTGCACTGCCGGAATGCCTCGGAGGACTTTATTAATATACTCAGGAAACACAAAGGAGAGCTTACGGAAGGGGTAGTACACTCTTTCGATGGGAATCCAGAGGAAGCTAATAGTATTTTGCAATTAGGATTGTATATTGGCATCAATGGCTGGTTCGTGATATTTTCGTGTATTAAATTTTTTATTTAACATGAGTTGTATAGAAATGTCGCAAGGATAAAACCTCACAAAGGTCATGTCTCGTGAGGTTAAAATGTCGCACAGGTCATCCCTAGCGAAGGTATTACGTTACAAGGATCATCACCTGCAAGAGTCAAACAATGAAAGCAAACAAGAAATTCTGAAGGATCAAACGACCACGAGGGTTAACCAGGAGAGACAGACTGGGCCATCACCGGGGTCAAGTTAGAGAAGAAAGCAAGACAATCACAAGAGTCAAACGATCGCGAGGATTAAACAGAAGAGACTTGAAAGTCATTATCCTCCCTGCTCCTGTTATTTCACTCTTGTGTTCGTTTGGCCCTTGTGAGTTATGCTTTTGGACTCGCTTTGGACTTGCGACGTTGGACTCTTGCGAGATATAATCCTTCCGCTGTTTGACCCTCGCGCTCTTAAACTAAAAAAATTGAATTCAGACGTAAATTTTTTTTCTTTTTTTCAGTTAAGGATATCCAAGTATTTTTTATAGTTTGATACAGACCTCATTATAGATTCAACCATTTTCAATCATCAAATTTGGCAATTAAATTACACGCGAAAAATTTGAAAAAAATGATGAACATTCAGCGTCAATCAAATTACATTTTGCACAGAATTATTTTTTAAATAGTCGTTTATAAATAAATAATTGGGTTTAGGTTTCACGTGCGGATGGTCGAACTAGCCTCCCCTATGCCACCGAATGCAACTTCGAGGTATTTAGTTCCGCCTGAGTTGAGGTTCGGATTATAGTTACAACCCGGCTTTAATAGCCAGTCTTAACAAGTGCGATACCTCCTTGTTTGCGATTTGATCAGTTGTGGGCAATGCGGTCCTCCAACAACGTGCTCTCATCACAACTAGTGCTGGACACACAGGATGTGAAGACTGTCCTCTTTCTCTTTGCAGAATCTGCAGAGGGCATCCGCGGTGACGCCTACACTGAGAGAAAAATGACTACGTTCTCAAACAAGTCTTGTTTGGCCCAAAAAAATCGCTAGTTGAAAATTGGCAAAATAAAAATTAGTTTGGTTCGAATTTGGTCCTGACTTTTTTGCAGGCTTTCATATTTTTCCAGCGGTTGCTTTGTCTCTGTCTGAGTTTGCTTTTAATAATTCTGTTACCCATAGCTAGGGGGACTCCGACTGGCTCTGCTTCGGTTACACTCAGTGACCCTTGCTTCGCCAGTCCGTCCGCTACTTCATTACATTACATTCCATGGTCTCCCAGAGTAGCTTTGAGTCAGCACTGGGGTTCGTGAGTGCTTTGATAGCAGTCTATCTGACCAAATATATACATACTTGCCCTTTGTCAACCGATCTTCCGGTAGTTCTGTGCATTTTTTTATGGGAAGAACTTCTGCTTGGAAAACTGTCGCGGTGGCCCCTAGGGACTAGCTACTTTTATATTTTTCCACTGGCCCATACAGTCCAGCTCCGAAGCGATCTCTGGACCCTGAGCCATCCGTTTACCAGTGCATGACATTGGTACCTGGTGTTTTATTAATCGTTTTCCAGTTTTCCCTCTCCGGAATATAGGTTTGAAAGGCCTCCCTGATCTGGTACTTTCTGGTCATTCTGTCTTGGGGCATGCACAAGGAGCTTTTCTTAAGGATAGCCAGCTTGACGTGTGCCGCCCCCGCCGGGATCCATTCTCCCTGACACATGACCCTGTTAGGCTGCTGACCGTGCCTTGCACACCACTAGAAGATCGAGTGGTGGCAGGTGAAGAGCGACTTCTAGTGCGTCTGTTGGTGTCGTTTTCATGGCCCCTGTCGCTATCCTTAGGAAATCGCCCTGGAGGGGCTTCAGCCAGTTCCAATCAATAATTGAAACTGTTTAAATTTTCGGAAACCTTATTTTCATAGACATGAAATTGATTTCTGGTGAAATTATGAATATGAATACATTTATTAAGTTTTCGACAAAATTATGTTTATGGTGGAAAATTGACGGTTTATAAATGATTTATAGAAAATGCTCGTAATTTTCAAAAAATTGCAATTTCTTAATTATTTCATCAATCTTCCTCCAAAAGAAATTTCCAAAAGATATTTTTTTTCAGATTTTTCAAAGGTTTTCTAACAGTTCAATATCGAGATTCAAAGTCAGACCTGCAAAGTTTAAATAAAACAATCATTGTAAAATGTCCCGAAACTTAGGGTTAAATGGGGCTCAGATGAAAGCTCTGATGTTCGACTACAAAAGTAGAGCATTTTTTTTTCACTGTAGAAAAAATAGCCAAAGTATTTGGATATTCTTAATTAAGCGATACCAACATTAATTACGCTCTTCAATAATAAATAGGTTGTTACTCCATTGATCCTCTTAGGACCTGAAAGTGTGACTGAAAATTTTCAATTGGAAAATTTTATGTCAGCCATCTTGTAAGCTTTAACGCCGCCACTCGTCAATGTAATATCGCGAATATCGTCTCATCTGGCAGTATTGACCATGGCCAGAAAAAGGTGGGTCAGAGCCTAAATGTCCACATCTACTTGAGCACACGCATTTTCTCTTCAAGAGAGCAGATCACCGCTTTGAAGGCCACACAACAATGTGCGCGGCAATTTTGTCCACCTCCAGTTGTCCACATGAAAGATTGGCACATCACTGGAAGTACACATGCTCGATTGTCACACTCCTTAAATATACGAAAAAAATTACAGAATTCAATTGTGCACTTGCATTAAGTCCGCACAAAAGTATTGTACACATAGTATTGTCAACTTTCCAAGATTGCTCATGCATCTAATTCCACAGAACCTTTCAACACATTGAAATTGATACGTTCGCCAAGTGCACAATCATATTCTCCACATTATAGAATAAGTAATCATATCTACACATGGCGTGTTTCAATTTCCTCAATGTCTAGTTTCAACAACACACCAAAAACGTGTGGAATTTCATTTAAAAAAGTGAATTCCGTATGTTTTAGATATTCAGTTTGATAAAAAAAATAAAATATCGGTGTGTTGTTCAATCTACACATTGTGGAATTGGAAATGCGCAATGTGTAGATATGATTACTTATTCTATAATGTGGAGAATATAATTGTGCACTTAATGAACGTGTCGATTTCCATGTGTTGAAAGGCTCTGTGGAATTGGATGCATGTACAATTTTAAAAGGTTGACAATTCGCGATCGCAAAATCGATTTCTCGCCGTCTGGTGGGGGTTTGTAGAATTACTATCTTGCGGAACCAATCTGATGGTAGTGCGTCAAGGCTCTGGAGTATGAAATAGCAAATTATTCATTGATGTAGACACAAAAAATGTAGACCTAAAAAAGTTCATTACCAAAATTTTTTAACTTGCTTTCGGTTACAAGATATTCAACAAAAAATGGACTCAACCAACTCGGCTAATTTCATTATAGAATATTCATCTCTACATGAAATACTTACGCCGCTTTATATAATCGTCAAGGGAGAAATGTTGACTGCAAACTTTCATGTTTTCATCGTAAATTCTTCTCAGTTTCAATGCTTCCATCCACTTGTTCCGTAAAATTAAATCGGATGGAAAACTATGGAAACTTAAATTCAGTTTATCCTTTACTTTGCACTGTGGAACACAGCATCCCCTTTTCGAATTCTTGAGATAATTGTTCTGTGCCATTTTCATAAACAATCGGTAGGTTATACGATCAAAATTTAGTTCACGGCGTGTACTTGGAACAATTTGATATTTCAGCACTATTTGAGGTTAGGGTTCTGAGCAGCTCCGCAAGTTAGTAGTTCTCCACGGTCCCGCATTTTTGGCCATAGCGGCTGACTGCGGTTTTGCGATCACGAATAGTATGTGTGCAATACTTTTGTGCGGACTTAATGCAAGTGCACAATTCAATTGTGTAAATTTTTTTGTGTATTTAGAGGGTGTGGCAATCAAGCATGTATACTTTCAGTGATGTTCCAATCTTTCATGTGGACAACTGGGGGTGGACAAAGTTTCCGCCACTGATCTCTATATAACTGGATGGCTTGTTCGTGTCCCCTAAAGCGCTTCTGAAGCAAATTGAAGGCTCACCCAGCGCCCCTATCACCGGCGGTGGTACTAAAATATACAACAATGTGCATGCGTGGGCATGATATACGAAATGGGGGGTGGTAATATGATNAATACAGGGATGTCTCGCTGGGATCGTCGAGGGCGGTGGGTTGCCGAGGCCCATGTATGGGTGGTTTATATTGGGAGCAACGGCTCCTTCAGTTTATCCGATAGGGCCGGAATTGTTGTCTTTCTTCGGCTGATGTATTCGTGATGTGCAAGCGGGTGTAGAGGGGTGATGAGGAGAAAATCGAGGGAAGGGGTATCCAACGGTGGCGGGATTTTATCATTTAGGGGCAGTGTGTAGTTGGGCAAAGTATAAAATAAAAACAAATAAAAATAAAGAATCGCCTCGTCACAGTTAATAAACAATATCACAAGACAAATAATAACACGTGACTCAACTCCACAATGAAANATTTTACCACCTTTATGCTCATGAAAAATGATGAATGGATGAAAAACAAATCTTGTCCAAATGGTATCCATCAAGGGGTTTTATTCCTATTCTATTCATTTTTCTATTTTATCATTTGTTATTTGATTGAATCCTTCAATCGCCAAGGGTGAATATCGACTATACGATATTACATACTCACTCATGAAACGATAGATTTTTCCATTGTGTTTTATCTTTCTTACAATAAACACAAACCATTGTAACTCATATGAGATACAATGTTTCAACAACTTAATTTTAAATTATTTTCCTTGGTAAGTTATGTGACCTTTCAATATTTAATTAATATTATTTCCTAAAAAGGGGATTTAGGCCGATTAAATAATGAGGACAAATGAGGGGTAAAATTAACTAAATATCTATATTTCTATTAATTTACATATTAGATCGTCGTAAGACGTTAGAAATGCCTTTTACTTGGATCTAGGGTTATGGGTAAGGCCAGGCAACTTTTGTACACGTAAAAAGGGGAGTGACTCTAATGCAGAAAAAGGGGAGAAGCTAGTCGTGTCGAGGGAATGCAACTAAATATAAGAAGAATAACTAAATGGGGAAGAAACAAAGAGTGTAGGCTCACCGTTGGGGGGGTATAGAAAGGAATACTTCTTGAGGCGAGGGGGAAATGAGGGGGACAACTCGTACTCACGACTTCCAGTTCAGGGCTAATCCGAGTCCTTCGATGACTGCAGGGATTGAGCCTTCGTTCCTCCTTCTGGATTCCACGGGCACAGTAACTACGGCCGGGATGAGCTCGGGCACCAAAAATCCTCTTTATCCCAACAAAAAAACCAAATGTATCGACTTTGAGGTACGTTCACTGATAATTCAATTAACTTGGGGCGCACGTGGCAGTGTCCAGGACAGCGGTTACACGAGTGTCGGTCTCTTCGTTTTCTCCGTGATTCGTGGGGGTTTATCAGGTGCCGAAGTCCTTCGGGTTGGAATTCGGGAGCAATCGGGCCCAATCAGTACGGGTGAGTGGTGACGATGACCACAATACAGGGATGTCTCGCTGGGATCGTCGAGGGCGGTGGGTTGCCGAGGCCCATGTATGGGTGGTTTGTGTGGGGAGCAACGGCTCCTTCAGTTTATCCGATAGGGCCGGAACTGTTGTCTTTCTTCGGCTGATGTATTCGTGATGTCCAGTGGCGGGAATAGAGGGGTGATGAGAGGAAAATCGAGGGAAGGAGTATCCAACGGTGGCGGGATTTTATCATTTAGGGGCAGTGTGTAGTTGGGCAAAGTATAAAATAAAAACAAATAAAAATAAAGAATCGCCTCGTCACAGTTAATAAACAATATCACAAGACAAATAATAACACGTGACTCAACTCCACAATGAAATTTTGGTTATGAACGCACGGTAAAATTACCATTCCCACTAGCAACAATTTAGATGACGCATGCGCACTGGTACCGGATTTAATACCACCGCCGGGAATAGACTCCGGTTCAAATCGCCTCACTTTTGGCGTGCTGTGCCCATGAGGACAAGCTATCCAGTTATATAGAGATCAGTGGTTGCCGCGCACATTGTTACGTGCGGACTTCGAAGCGGTGCTCTGCCCTTTTGTGGACAAAATGCGTGTGGTTACGTGTATGTGGATGTGGACATTTAAGCTCTGACCCAACTTTTTTCTGGCCATGGTGAATACAGTCGTCTCATCTCGAGGGCAGCCTTAACTTATAACATTTCAAAGATTATTAACGATCGGTCATGTTACAGGAGATTCCAAATCATCACTATTGGGAGGGATTTTAAGCTAGCACAGCCAAATCAGCACAATCAAAAGACGTTGACTGCATTTAAAAGCTTATGTTTGTTGCTCATTTGTTGCGCAAAAAAAAAATTTTTGCTCTTATCTTTCTTTTAATGGCTGTGTTAGCTTTTTAAAAGCTAGCACAGCCAATATATAAATCGTAATATCAATTGAATAGGAAAGGTACAAACTCTGAAAATTTATAAATATAAGCAAAAAATGAGTCTCGAGTATGTACATCCCTAAAATTATAAAAATTTCGCAGTTCAATAATAATAAACTATCGAGTAAGATCAGGTGTACAAACTTCGAAATGAGGTCTGCCCTGACGTAAGGACCCTTGCGAAGTTTGTACACCCCCTCGCAAGGATGTATTCACTCGTTTTCCCGACGAATCTAATTGAAAATTTGTCTTTGAAAACTGGCTCGATGACCAAGCAGCAGGGGTAGCTGTAGAAACTCGCAAATGAGGTCTGCCCTGAAGGGAGGGCCGTTACGAGGTTTGTACACCTCCAGAGAGCGAGAAACACTACTTTTACAAACTAATCCAATTGAATATTTTCGTTTGAACACTGCCTTGTTCACTAAACAACAGGGGTTGCTGTACAAACTTCAAAATGAGGTCCGCCCTGAAGGGAAGGCCCTTGTAAAGTTTGTACATTCTTCCTGAGTGGACGAGTCACCATTTTCATTAACGAGGCTAATCTGACTTTTCTCGTGGAACACTGTTTTGTTCGCTAAGCGGAAAGGGCAGGTGTACAAACCTTGAAATGAAGTTTGCGTTGAAGTAACGACCCTTGCAAAGTTTGTACACTCTTTCGTGAGGAAGGAATTGACACCTTTTCCTGAAAAATCCAAATGGATATTTTTGTTGGAAAACTGTCTTGTTCGCCAAACAACAAGGGTAGGTGTACAAACTTCGGAATGGGGTCTGCCCTGGAGTGCCGGTCCTTACGAAGTTTGTACACCTGGGAGCGAGAAACACTACTTTTACAAACTAGTTCAATTGAATATTTTCGTTTAAACACTGCCTTGTTCACTAAACAACAGGGGTTGCTCTACAAACTTCAAAATGAGGTCCGCCCTGAAGGGAAGGCCCTTGTAAAGTTTCTCCATCCTTCCTGAGTGGACGAGTCACCATTTCCGTTAACGAGGCTAACCTGACATTTCTCGTGGAACACTATTTTGTTCGCTAAGCGGAAAGGGCAGGTGTACAAACCTTGGAATGAAGTTCGCGTTGAAGTAACGACCCTTGCGAAGTTTGTACACTCTCTCGTGAGGAAGGAATTGACTCCTTTTCCAGAAAAATCCAAATGAATATTTTTGTTGGAAAACTGTCTTGTTCTCCAAACAACAAGGGTAGGTGTACAAACTTCGAAATGGGATCTGCCCTGAAGTGCCGGCCCTTACGAAGTCTGTACACCTTCCGGGAGCGAGAAACACACTACTTTTACAAACTAGTCCAATTGAATATTTTCGTTTGAACACTGCCTTGTTCACTAAACAGCAGGGGTTGCTCTACAAACTTCAAAATGAGGTCCGCCCTGAAGGGAAGGCCCTTGTAATGTTTGTACACCCTTCCTGAGTGGACGAGTCACCATTTCCGTTAGCGAGGCTAACTTGACATTTCTCCTGGAACACTGTTTTGTTTGCTAAGCGGAAAGGGCAGGTGTCCAAACCTTGGAATGAAGTTCGCGTTGAAGTAACGACCCTTGCGAAGTTTGTACACTTTCTCGTGAGGAAGGAATTGATTCCTTTTCCAGAAAAATCCAAATGAATATTTTTGTTGGAAAACTGTCTTGTTCGCCAAACAACAAGGGTAGGTGGGCAAACTTTGTAAGGGCCCGCACTTCAGGGCAGACCCCATTTCGAACTTCACTCAGGATGGGTCTACAAACTTTACAAGGGCCTTCCCTTCAGGGCGGACCTCATTTTGAAGTTTGTACAGCAACCCCTGTTGTTTAGTGAACAAGGCAGTGTTCACACGAAAATATTCAATTGGATTAGTTTGTAAAAGTAGTATGTTTTTCGCTCTCTGGAGGTGTACAAACCTCGTAACGGCCCTCACTTCAGGGCAAACCTCATTTGCAAGGTTGTACTTCTACCCCTGCTGCTTGGTCATCGAGCCAGTTTTCGAACACAAATTTTCAATTAGATTCGTCCAGAAAACGAGTGAATCCATCCTTGCGAGGGAGTGTACAAACTTCACAAGGGTCCTTACGTCAGGCCAGACCTCATTCGAAGAGATGGGGGAGGGGGGGAGAGAGAGGGGAGAGAGGGAGAGTGGACCGCTACGCAGGCTATCTCTCTGAATTTCCGTAAGCTCGGGAGTCGAACGAGCGCTCTAGGTATTATGCCTCTATGGGTACAACCTGCAGGCTTTTCACGGGATAGTTGCTATATAAAAACAACAAAAGATGGTTCAATTGAGTGAACCGTTCGCCGAAACTGACAGATTGATTTCGTCTCATGGTGCAATTCTCTTGGCCGAAATCTGGATAGAAAAATTCTCTCCCGAAAACCATTCGAGCTTCAAAATTAATCAGGTATTTCCCTCAAGATTTCCTGGGAGTCTATTCTCGAGTTGAAATTGTGCGTTTGATTTCGGCAGATCGCATGCGACCCATAAGGCGTACCATGAGTCGCATAGGACTCGTCGAATTCGATCGTACGATTTCAATTCGAGAATAGGCTCCCGGCAAACAAACGAAGTCTTCAAGTTATTTAGGCTAAAAACATGACTCCTTCGTTTATTTGCAACGAACCTATCGGGAAATACCCGATAATTTCGAAGCTCTCGTGGTCATGAAGAATAGAGGGAAGGAGGTCGAACTGCGATGGGGACTTCCATTGAAAATGGGGAGGGAAAATGAATCGCCACGGTAGGTGACGAAGACTCCTGCAGGTGGCTCTTGGGTTCACTATGACCCACTCACGGACATAAGAGTTTACATACATCAGTGTATTTGTTGATTCTGCCGTCAAATCCAATTTATTCGTCGATACTCTTCTTATGCTCTTTTTTTATTCCGATTTCTATGATTATTTTTGAATGAAATTAAAAGTTTGATAATGACACGGAGGTGTTCATTTTGTTACGTCATGATTTCCCAGGAAAAATATTCAATTATAATTTTAATAATCCAATAAATTCTGGAAAATTATGACAGTTATTTTCTCCTATTTTGAGCCTACCTTTCGGTAATAGCTCGGGATTGGAGTCGAGTGAATTGTTAGAATAATAGAGGATAAAAATTCACAATAAATGAAGTCAATATTTATTTAAATTAAATTCTTTGAATTAAACAATTGACAAATGGATTAATTTTCACCAATTTTGAATATAAATTGTCATACAATATAAAAATTTTCCCTCGAATCAACGCGATAATTTACATCAAGAATTGAAACTATTTTTTATATTGAGTTCCCCGAACTAAACTTCTCAAATATTCAATAATTATTGATTTTTTTTCTTGAATTTTTGAAACCGTTTAACTTTTCACCATGTCATTTCCCGATTTAAATCAAATTTATTATTTATTTTGTTTTACTCATCCATTTTTTTGTAGTTTCTTGAAGTAATCCAATATTCGGTTGGTTAGATTTCACAATAATTTCACATAAAAATTTTTTACAATTTTTCGGAACGGAAGTTCACACCTTAATTAGTTTCTCTTGAAGAGAGAAGTAAGAAGAAGGACCAAATTCTTCAACTTTTGAATGGTTTAGACAACGCGAGAAATGACCTGGAACGAAGAACGGCGGGAACTAACTTTGGGGGTGCATCGACGCTCTTTTATTACCTCGGATTGCGAGGATGTACTAATTAATGTATGTGTATGAATTTTGTTGTGTTTGTCAAAGGAGGGGGCATGACATGATGTCGATGCACCAAGGTACACCTCGGCACGGATACCTGAACCTCCTGGTGATAACGCTCTTGGAGACAATTCAAAGTGTTGCCACCCAACGATCACATGATCGTTACATGAACTTATTCTTTTTTTTAAACCCTTTTTTCTTCATTAAATTCCTTCTTATATTTTCACGAGTAATATCGATTAAAAATGAGACTTGTTTCGNAAATGCTTTTTGAAACCACGTATTATTCATCATTTTCTAATTCCATTATTTTTCAATCATTATCAATTTTTCTTTCATTTCAATAAAAATGCGATACGTCTCCAGACGTAACACCCCCCTGATTAGACGATTGTTATCGATGAAATCGGAGAACAATCGTTCAATCCATTGTATCATTCTTGTTTTCATATTTTGCAATCTTCATTATCAATATCCTGTTTTTCTGATTTTCAATAGTTGCAATGATCTCCCAAGTTATTAGCGTCTCGAAGAAGAAATAACAATATGATCAGAACTGCAATAATATCACAATTCAATTTCCCATTCGATAAATCGAAATTATTATTGATACATCAAAATTTTTATAATAAATCATTCGTCCATTCATTCTCATTGCTTTTTCCCTATCAAGTTTGCACTTAAATCACTTCACTTTTTTTCAGAAAGGCCATAAAGAAATTACATCACTTCACTTTTTTTTTGTATCGAGTCCTGCTACGATGATGTCTCTGCGTAATATTTCTGATGATCCTCTGTACTCTCATCTCTTATGTCTCTTGTATCAATTCAGTTTTGCCAATTGCTTTTGGAAATAAAATGATACTTTGATTAGACGATCTTCTGTCTCTCTCTTCAGTTGCATAGAGAGGAAGCCCACGGTGCGACTGCGTACACTGGGGATATTCTTCCGTTTTAATTGTACATGAAGAATAGTTTTCAATGGAACCAATTGACTTGTTCCACAAATTTTATTGATTGAATCAAAAATGCTCGGAAGTAATTTAAAATTTTCGATGGTCTATACAAACCTTATTTCAATGATTAAATTCAGTGACGTTGTGTTTACAAATTTTTTTTTTTAAATATTTCTTCAAATAATTTTTTTATTTTGATAATTTTTCTCAGTTTTTTTTTAAATTGTAGTGTTCAAAACACTCTTACCACATGATTGCGTATGCCGTGGTAATTCATCAAATATAATGTTTATGAAGAATGTTGTTCTATATATGGAACTCATCGATTTGTTTCAAGAAGAGCATCGTTAATTATCTGATCAATTTTTGTCAAATTTCCGAAGTGCTTGGTTTGTGCACAGTACATTCACTACTAATTGTAGTTGAATTACTTTATTATTGCGGAATTTATTCAATTGACATTTTTTTTTCCGCGATAGAGACACCTAGACGAAAGAGCACAGAGGGATGATTCGAGTTTCTAGATGGTGACTTCACCTGGTCCTGGTTGACGTGTTTTCCAGTGACTGACCGTTGATTTAATTTAAAATTTAATTCTTGATTTCTACAATTCATTCATTTTCAAAATTTATATAATTTTTCATAACCCATTCAAATGTTTCAAAATCATTTTGTAACTTGGTTCGTTTCAGCAATCATCCAAAATAACATTCAAATATAACAATAATCATAATGATGATGATACTAATGCTGCTGCATCATTTCCAAATTACATACCAATTTTTTTTTAATGTATTCATAATGAATCCAACTTTTTTTTCCTTCATCTTTTGCCAACGAAAATTATGATGCCAAACTTCCAAATTGGGCCGCATTTTTCTATGTCTACTTATGATTATTAATAATATTATTTCAGCTCTGATCATTTAATGAAGTCCTCTATCAAGAAAATACCGATTTCTCCTTGATAGATATTTCATAAATATACGAGAAGCGTATGCTTATGAATATGAAAGTTTCTCTCGCTTGATTTCATTTCCCGTTTAAAATTTATTGAAGCAAAAAAAATTCAATTGGCACATTGTTGCCTTCTTTTTTCCAAACAGAAGAGATTCCCTGCAAATAAAATTTTATTTAGTAATTTTGTGTGCGCTTCTGTTCCCATTTGTCGTCTCTGGAGTCCTCTTGAATGATTAAATTTTTGTTTATCCAAATATTTCAAATGAATGATGCTTCGGTTTTGTCCCATGTCTCAAATAATATCCAAATTCAGCGAATATTTCCAAATGACAATTTACCTCTTTTCCGTAACTTTTAAGTTTTCCGATTATTTATAGGATTTCCGATTTAAAAAAAAATTCCCTTCAATACTTGTCGTTCATAACATTGTCATCGTTTGTCAATTATTCATTTTCAATAACAAAGTCTTCAATATTTTCATTTTTAATCAACATGATCCTTTGTTTCTCAAACCATTCCTTTTGATGGATGATGAGATTTTCTTTCTATAGTGAAATTTTCATTCTTCAACAAACTATTCAATTTTCTTATAGCTTTGTAAAATAAAATCTTCAATGATTATTCTCTTATTTTCATATGATTCGAAAATCAGTCTTCCCCAAAAATTCCGGAATTTTCTTCTATCTTTCTTCATTCTTGTTTGTGTCAAACGATCAAGCTTTAACCCATTCTTGATTTATAATGACCACAAATTCCAAAAATGAATTTATTTTTCAATTAAACTTGAGTTTCAATCAAGTCGAGATTAGAACTAAGGATTCTCTCATAATCATGTTATCTTCATCTTAATCATGATTTCCAAACACAAATTCAATTTCCAAAATTTGATTTTTAAAAAACTTGATTGATTTTTCATTCTTGTTTGCGTCATGGCAGGCTCAAAATTCTGCCACAAATTGTCAAGAGCTCGTCTTAATCACAATTTTTCAAAAACGAAATTGTCAATTTATCTTGACTTCAAATCCAATAATTTGACCATTTTCAAAATAAATTGTCTAATCAATCGAGATTTCAAATCCAAGAATTCTTATGAGGGTTTTGAAGATTTCTCCAATCACTATGAAATTTAAGAGGTGATGATTCAGAAGAAGGAAACAAGGAAATGAAGATGTTCTCGGGATTGAACTCGGGTGGGTATCGAAATCCACGTCTTTTCGTTTTTTTATACACTAGACATATATGCGCGCTTTGCGCGCGTACCACCCGTAAGTTCGAAATGGTCAAGTCTAAATCATAATTGACTTGTTGTTAATTGATTATTCTTTATGACTTATAGAATGAAGAGATATAATATCAATATTCATTTCATCTATATTAGTCGATATTTACTTGATGATCTCAAGGCAGGCTGCAAGTAATGCCTTTCTCTCACCATTCATTTTTCATCCCTTTATTGAAATATAGAGTTTCCCTTTGAATCACAAGAGCTACCGCTGGTCAATATTTTCCTTTCATTTATATAGGATTCATATAATTAAATACTCTTGACTTAATAGTAACGTGTTTATTACAGATGAAAAGAGATTGGGGTGAAAATTTAAATTAGAGAGAGGAAAATAACCAAAACGCAACTAGTCCCTCTTTTCAAAAAGTTGTCACCCCGACAACTACATATCTGTTAAAGGCAATTGGAATGAAATTTCAGTAAATTAATGACTGAAATATCATCTCAATTATCTGGGGCCTTTAACCCAACTCTCTTCCAAAACCCAGATGGAAATAACAGAAAGAGAGAAGGTTTGACTCGAAATACTTCATTTTCTTCTTTCTTCCAACAAAACAATTTCCAATTATCCAGATGATTCTCGAATTCGTCCAATCATATAAGAGAGGGAAGGATTCCAACTGGAAAAGAACAAGTTGGGATCAGTAGATTTCAATTGTTCATAAAGATTTAAAAAAGGTTTTATTATTATAAATAATAATCGATTCACCTATTCAAGTTGCATCAAGTATTAAATATTGACAAATATTTCATGGTAATTCATTGTCATTTCTAATCTTCCTCCCCTGGTCGACCGTAGTCTTTTCTCGAGGTCTCGTTTGATAACTTCAATATTAAGATAATAGATAAAGATAATAAAATAAGATAAATAAAAATAGGAATGAAATATTCCTAAGTATGTATAAGCATACATAAGTATACTTAAGCATACATAAGCATACATAACTATACATAAGCATACATAAGCATACATAAGCATATATAAGCATACATAAGTATACCTAAGTATACATAAGTATGTATTCATATGTATGTATGTATGTAGGTATATATGTATATTTCTTATCTTAAATTATCATTTCTTATTTTATCTAATTTCATCTTAAAATGAATAATAAGATAAATAAGATAAATAAAAATAAGAATGAAATATTCCTAAGTCAAGTATGGCGGAATAGATTGGGGACAAAAAACGTTTCATGGATTTTTTTAAAGAGCATGAGGTGCTCTACCATTAAGCTACCGAATTGGAGCTCGGGTGGATATCGAAATCCACATCTTTTCACATTTTAACGAGTTGCTTTTCCTGTAAGCTACAGAAATATCCACATAAAACCAAATTTTGCCTCCATTTTCTTGGTAACAAATTCTTCGATCTTGATCTCTTTAATTAATAGAATATCTCAAAAAATTTTCATTTTTATCATTTAGCTTCGGATCTGACCCATTCTTAGTGCTTCAGTCCTCACTCTGGCTCTGAAGTTCATTATTTTTTCCTTTATGTATATATATATTCTCAATTTTATGAGACCTTTCAACCGAGGATTTTATTTTTCCTTTTTATGATTTTTTTTTCCATTGAAGACTTTTCTTCCAATAGCATTTATCTTCTTTTCAATGTAAATTCTTATCTTTTCTTTTTACACCATTTTTTTTAAATCAATAATCCATTGTCCCTTTATTTTCATCATTTCATTCATTTTCCTAATTATTGATGCTCATTTATTCTCATTCTCCCTTTGAATGTGTATCTGATTATCCATTTTATTTTCCCTCTTGCCATGTTTTTCAAATGTCAATCAATTTTTCTTTCTTTTACCCATCTTCTCATTATCCTTTTTCTTTCGTTGAAGACTTTATTATTTTATGAATTGAGTTCCTTTCTAAAATAATTTTTCACTTACTTTTTTATTTACCAAAAAAAAAATTAATAATGACGATATTATTCAGGTATTTCACCACCTGAATTATTGAACTTCCAAAATATATCATTTTTCCTTTTCCTGAAGAAAAAAAAATATATTAGTAAAAAAAAAATTTTTTTTCATCTATTTTCCTCTTTTTTTTTCTCGAAATATTTCAAAGTTTTGATATTTTCCAAAAATTCCCTCATGTACAAGAATGAGAACCACGGTTGGTGCATTCTCGCCTGATACAATGTAGGGATATGAGAACCCCTTATCAAAACGACGCGTGCCTCATAATCAACTTCTTATGCTTTTATAATATTTGCTTGAAGAAATCGGTGCCTCAATCGGAAGTCTATTCAATCGAATAAATTAAAATTTCTCTTGTTTTTTTTTTATTGAAACGGAAATTGGTTTCATTTTCCATCAATGCCCACTCCATTTACATTTTGTCTTTACCCACTGATGTGTCTTTCGTGTAAATTCTCTGCTTTTAAACATTTACTTTATTCTCGAAATTCAAATTTTACTTCAACATTTTCATTATTATTTACAAATGTTTTTTTTTTCTTTTCAACTCGAGCAATTTGAAAATTGCATGAATTATAATTTTTGATTCCGATATAGTTCGTGGCTTTACATCACATGGCATTTTTCTTCTTTTTCCGAATTGCAATGATTGTCAACAGGCATACACTCTAACACGGTTTGATCGAATTCATTATGAATTTGAGAATTCATGTCTTTGAACTCTTCGTGACCTGTGGATAATTTTTCTTCTTCGTTTTCATCATTTCCTTCATTTTCGTTAGCATTTTCATCAATTTCATCATTTTCAGATTCTTCACATTCATTGTCTGAAATCATTTCTTTATGTCCACGTAAATTGCGTATGATTTGTAACTTTGACTCAGCTTTTAATGCCTGTTCAACGGCATCCTCGAAATTTTCAGAAGGAGGACCCTTCATTTCCAAACGGATTTCTCGAAGTAAGCCATCTGAGAAAGCCCGAAACATTTTCCTTTCAATTACGTTATCATAGTCTGGAAGTCCACCGTCTTCCTCTTTATTTATTTCAATACATAATCGACCAAGATTCCTAACGCGGATAGAATAAGAGATAATTTTCTCATGTTCTTCCTGATATGAATTGGCGAGATCTCCTTCGAGTCCGTCAATAGATTTTCTCGGGCCATAATTTTTCTTCAAATACGTGAAAAATTCTTGACAATTTTCAAATTTTTGACCGTAAAGTAATTCTCGTGCTTCATCCTTCAATTTGATTCGGAAAAACTTGACTAATGTTGACTCAAAATTCAAGGGAAGACTGTTGCGTGCATCTTCACATTCTTCAATAAAATCAAAATACTCATATTCTCCCCATTAAATTCCAAAACTAAACGCAAAGCATCCTTCATAGAAATATTGGTTCATTTATTCTCGACATTTTTTTTTTTAGCAAAAATTGAAATTTCAAATGAATTAATTGTTACATATTGGATTTCTCACGATTCCCTGAAAACAATATAAAATTTCCTCTTTTATTCCAACGGCCACATGAAATTATTCTCTTCAAAATAATTTCATTGAAACTATTATTAAATTTTTTTTTTGAACGAATATTTTTATTATTATTATTATTATTTAGAAGATGAATTTGTTTCCGATCCAACTAGAAGGTTTTATCAAATTTTGCTAAGGTGAAAACAAAATTTGTTGACTCAATAATTTGTTGAATAATATTTTCTAATTGTCCACTTTCTATTCAATTTATTTTTCAACATCAAATTTCGATCATTCAATGAATAATTCTCGCATGTACAAAAACCGTGAAAATTATAATTTATTTATTGAAAATTTAATTCAATGCATTTAATAATTATTATTATAATGACAACAATTAATTGAAAAATTCATATTTCTCATTTGAAAATTGACAATTGATTCCATGGAAAATTTTCTGGACTGAAGATGTGAAATAATTAAATGATGAATTTCTGTTCAAATTTTTTTACAATTTATTTTGAAAATTGAAATTCAAACCAACCAAAAAAATATTTAAATTTACAATATTGGATTATGAAAAGTTCTATTCTGTTGGTGAAATTATTTATAATTATATTAAAATTCCAAGAGGAAAATTCCAAGATGATTGAATCGATTTGAATGATTGAGATAAATCTCAAGAGAAAAATTTCTATTCATTGATTACTTATTTGTTTAAAAATATTCTACTTTGACAATTTTTTCACAAGTGAAAAATTATTTTAATTTGAGAACATTCAATGGTAAAAGGAGTGATTTAAATTTTATAAAAAACTCAAAACTCCAATAGTTGAATTGGAGAAAGGAAAAAAATTTTTTTTCTGTAAAAATTCCTGGAATTAGCTATTATTTTATGTCTAAAATTGATAGATCAAATGTCAATTGAAATTTGAAGTTTACTTTTGATTCAAACTTTTCAATAATAACGGTAATATTTCTTCATGGAAAGGGAAAGAGGGGAAGAATACGGAGAATACCGCGAGTGCAAGTTGCCTGGAGAGTTAGGTATCGCGGGGAAGAGGGAGAGAGTACAATACGCAAGCTGGCATGAGCTCCGTGGCGCGTTAGGTAATGCGGGTTACGCGAAAGGCGTGTCGTAGTTGCCAGGCAGATTGACTCAACTGAGAGGGGAAAGGGGAAGGACTATTCCAAATGTACTTGTTATCCAGACTCAAATTAATATGAATTTTGATTGAATTTCTCAACAAAATCAAGTTCGGAATTTCCCAATAAATTTCAACCTCAATTTCCTCATCAATTCGATTCTTCCTGTCAATTTTCAGTTTCCTTTTCAGCTAAAAATAATACGAAATTCTATTTTCAAAGTGGCCAAAATTTGAAATCTTCAAAAATGAAAATTGATCCATCAAGCAATTTCATCTTCTATAATATTTCCAATTCAAATCCAAATGTAGAAATTTCAACTCAAAACAATTCCAGACTGTCAAACCATTTAAAAGCCAACTCTTATAATTTTTTTTTAATCTGGAAATTGAATTTTCTATGGAAATCGAATTTTATTATTGAAATTGATGAATTAATTTTTATTGTCAATTTTTGTTCCCTTTTTAATGGGCAATATAGGTGAAAAAGTGAGTCCTGAAACCTTAAAATGTGAAATTGTCCAAGATCAAAAATAATCTTTCAAATCATTGCGGAGATTCATCTTCTATTTTTCCCACAAAATTAATTCATCCCGACTTATTTTCCTCGAGAATGTTCAATAAAAATTATTACCAAAATTTGACTTTTTCCTTTGAACACAAATCAATTTTTCTTTCCTACCATTTTTTCAATTTATTCCAACAATTCACCCTTTTTATCCCGGACGAGCCCCCACTTTGTTACGTCATGATTTCCCAGGAAAAATATTCAATTATAATTTTAATAATCCAATAAATTCTGGAAAATTATGACAGTTATTTTCTCCTATTTTGAGCCTACCTTTCGGTAATAGCTCGGGATTGGAGTCGAGTGAATTGTTAGAATAATAGAGGATAAAAATTCACAATAAATGAAGTCAATATTTATTTAAATTAAGTTCTTTGAAGTAAACAATTTACAAATGGATTAATTTTCACCAATTTTGAATATAAATTGTCATACAATATAAAATTTTTCCCTCGAATCAACGCGAAAATTTACATCAAGAATTGAAACTTTTTTTTATATTGAGTTCCCCGAACTAAAATTCTCAAATATTCAATAATTATTGATTTTTTTTCTTGAATTTTTGAAAGCGTTCAACTTTTCACCATGTCATTTCCCGATTTACATCAAATTTATTATTTATTTTGTTTTACTCATCCATTTTTTTGTAGTTTCTTGAAGTAATCCAATATTCGGTTGGTTAGATTTCACAATAATTTCACGTAAAAAAAATTTACAATTTTTCGGAACGGAAGTTCACACCTTAATTAGTTTCTCTTGAAGAGAGAAGTAAGAAGAAGGACCAAATTCTTCAACTTTTGAATGGTTTAGACGACGCGAGAAATGACCCGGAACGAAGAACGGCGGGAACTAACTTTGGGGGTGCATCGACGCTCTTTTATTACCTCGGATTGCGAGGATGTACTAATTAATGTATGTGTATGAATTTTGATGTGTTTGTCAAAGGAGGGGGCATGACATGATGTCGATGCACCAAAGTACACCTCGGCACGGATACCTGAACCCCCTGGTGATAACGCTCTTGGAGACAATTCAAAGTGTTGCCACCCAACGATCACATGATCGTTACATGAACTTATTCTTTTTTTTAAACCCTTTTTTCTTCATTAAATTCCTTCTTATATTTTCCCGAGTAATATCGATTAACAATGAGACTTGCTTTCGATTACCTCCAATGCGAAATGTTTATTGAAACCACGTATTATTCATCATTTCCTAATTCCATTATTTTTCAATCATTATCAATTTTTCTTTCATTTCAATAAAAATGCGATACGTCTCCAGACGTAACAATTTCTTGGTTGTAAATCAGGCACAACTAGTGACAGAAACAGAAATAAAGCCTATGGAGTGCGTAACAAAAATTCATTCAAGTTTCCAGACCAAGTAAGTAGTTGTAGAAGAATATATAACAGCTCTTTAAATTTTTTTTTCACTTGAAAAATGATAATCATAGATATCGTTGTCTGAAAACCCTTAATATTGACACAATATTGAGCTCCGGAAAAAATGGGAAGAAGCTTTGGGACATGAAGCAAGAGATCATGAAGCAGTCTGTGAACTCCATTTTCTTAAGGGGAGACCGCGGTGAAATTTGAAAGTCTCGGCTCGGCCTTAAGAGCCATTGGACGACTTTTGATATATGAAGGGATACATAAAAAAGTGGGAAAAATTTCGGACCCGAACCGTTTTGCCCCGTACATCCACCAAAAACGTCGTTTTTCACGTTTTTAGCTTAGAAATGCCCCGTGTACCACAGTTTTCATCCGATTTCAACTTTTTTTTTTGAAATGTTCGCTATACTCCAATGAACAAACCCAAGTATCCGTTTTACTTTATATTTATTAGATCATGAGAAATTTTTTTTTTATTTTTTATTTTTTTTCTCTTTTTAGCAAATGCTAAAATTAGTTGTTTTTCGTTATTCCACGTTGTAATCATACGTAATCGAAATATTATACCAAAATAAAATTGGGGGGAAAACAACGAATTTGCTAAAAAGAGAAAAAAAATAAAAAATAAAAAAAAAATTTCTCATGATCTAATAAATATAAAGTAAAACGGATACTTGGGTTTGTTCGTTGGAGTATAACGAACATCAAAGTAGCTCTACCCTTAGGAGGTTATATTTCAATTCAAAGATGTTTAAAAACTACAACAAATCGCCTAAAAATTCGGTGTGATTCGGATTCCTAATTTTTTTCTTCATTTAATTGTCGTTCAAGTTTTTATAAATGAAAATGTTGAAAATTCATTATTTAACACGGGGTCTTATGTGAAAAACGCTAAATTTGACACAGCTCCGGTTAAAACAAAGATTAAAATCTAATTTTTTTTCCTAAAAACGAGAAAAAAATAATAAAAAATATGGGCACCTGTCAGATAAGGATTTATCGTTTAGTTTTGTTTATTATTAACAATTTTCAACCAGAATCACGGGAGATTGTGAACAGGAGTAGACGTGACACCGACGGCTCGGTCACCTCTCTCACCCGTCACATTATCCTACAGTGTTGCCACTAACTTTTCCAAGCTAGTCAATTGAAAATCTATTTATTCACACTTTTATTGAAAACAATTAATAATGAAATAATTCTTATGCTTATGTCCTTTATAAATTATTTTAATAATTTAGACATCAAAAAAATTATTTTTAGAATCTTCTTTTTTCAAAAGCACTCAAGAAGTCCAGCCGTAGGGGTAGAGCTAGTTTTAAAAAAAAAGTTGTAATCGGATGAAAACTGTGGTCCAAGGAGCATTTTTAAGCTAAAAACGTGAAAAATGACGTTTTTGGTGGATATACGGGGCAAAACGGTTCTGGTCCGAAATTTTTCTCACTTTTTTTATATATCCCTTCATATATCAAAAGTCATCCAATGGCTCTTAAGGCCGAGCCGAGTGTTTCAAATTTCACCGCGGTCTCCCCTTAAAGAGGATTTGAAAACCAATTACGAAGTGGTTTTGAAAACCAATGATTCAATTTTATGATTTGAAAACCAATTACTAATCCCTCTATTCTTCATGCACATCACGAATACCATTCTAACGTTCCCTCTCCACCGCGTCTGTGTCTGGTCACTAGCAACTGTTGCGACCTCTACGATTTATTTGAAATTCTCGATTTAGGTCCCATACCTCCGTACACAGTTCGACCTCCTTCCCTCTATTCTTCATGTCTCGTACACTCGGCCAAATAAGTTCTGTCCGACATGAAGTGGTTCTCCCATAAGGCTAACACGGGGGAACCACCTTCAGGTGGGACAGAATTTATTTGGCCGAATGTATGACAATTTCCTCAATTCTGATTTTGACCAATCAGAGTGCGGTATTCGGGGTGACGTAAGGAAAAATTGTCAAACGGAAAAATTGTCAAATGAGAACGCGAAAGGGGCGCCATCCAGTAGTGACGCCACGGAGTATGGTTTTTGGCCCCTGGCGATCCAGGAGCCACGGTATTTGCGTGGCTGTTGCGTGGCTATTAGGATTATCATTTTTGGGGCTAAAAAGGGGGAAATGATATCTGAAAACACAATAAAAGTGGATAGACGAATTATTANTCATTTTTGGAGCTAAAAAGGGGGAAATGATATCTGAAAACACAATAAAAGTGGATAGACGAATTATTAGTTTACATTTGCACTGTTTATAACATTGTTTTCTATCAATTGATTAAAATTAATGTGAGTGTATATAATGATGGCGACAGTGTCGACATCCCAACGGGGTCGGTCAAGTCGACAGCAGTCGCAACCAGAATAAGTGAGACCCCATCAGAGGTGGGGCGCCACGGTCGATTCTGACAGCTGGGCGAGCTGCCTGTGCCGGTAACTCGGCAGTAGGGCCAGAAGAAGAATATCCATGGATTTTTGGAGTGGGGGACAAGCATATGAGTGGGAATTACGTAGAGTGGGGGTACCCTGGGCAGGGAAAACTGCTGCTAGAAGCCCTATAGCAGACCCGCTGTCACAGGGGTAAGTTCGAAGGGGGGTTTATGTCCTCCTTGTCCTCAATGTTTACTTTATGTTTTTCCGTTGATTCATTCGCCCGCTAATTAATATTAAGGGATGAGACAAGGACTT
>NW_021681063.1:27118-27496 GCF_001412515.2 Diachasma alloeum
GCGGCGCTATGAAAAACTTGATGGATAACTCGCCCGCTAATCAAAAAATCGTCTCCCCTCCTAATTAATATTAAGGAATGAAACCAGTGCTGTTCGATGGAGAATTAAATTCCCCATCCATCAACCCTCGTTTCATCTCTTAATCTCTGTAATAAAAAAATGAAAACTGCGACGCAATTTACGGCGCTATGTAAAACTTAATGGATAACTCGCCCGCCAATTAAAAAGTCGTCTGTCCCCTCCTAATTAATATTAAGGGATGAAACCAATCCTGTTCTATGGAGAATTAAATTCCCTATACAACAACCCCCGTTTCATCCTTTAATCTCTGAAATCAAAAAATAAAAACTGCGACGAAAGTCGCGGCGCTGTGAAAAA
>NW_021681063.1:27536-28266 GCF_001412515.2 Diachasma alloeum
AACGCTGTTCGATGGAGAATTAAATTCCCCATACAGCAACCCCCGCTTCATCCCTTAATCTCTGTAATCAAGAAATAAAAACTGCGACGAAAGTAACGGCGCTATGAAAAACTTGATGGATAACTCGCCCGCTAATCAAAAAATCGTCTCTCCCCTCCTAATTAATATTAAGAAATAAAACCAATGCTGTTCGATGGAGAATTCAATTCCCCATCCATCAACCCGCGTTTCATCTCTTAATCTCTGTAAAAAATAAATAAAAACTGCGACGAAAGTCGCAGCGCTATGAGAAACCCAATGGTTTCTCGGCGGAGAGTGCCACCCCAATAATTCGCCCGCTAATTAAAAAATCGTCTCTCCCCTCCTAATTAACGTTAAGGAATGAAACCAGTGTTAACCGATGGAGAATTAAATTCCCCATCCTTCAACCCCCGTTTTATTCCTTAATCTCTGTAATAAGAAAATTAATATTGCGACGAAAGTCGCGGCGCTATGAAAAACTCAATGGTTTCTCGGTGCAGTGACTCCCGACAACTCGCCCGCTAATTAAGAAATCGTATCTCTGCTCCTAATTAACATTAAGGAATGAAACCAATGCTGTTCGATGGAGAATTAAATTCCCCATCCATCAACCCGCGCTTCATCTCTTAATCTCTGTAATAAAAAAATAAAAACTGCGACGCAACTTACCGCGCTATGTAAAACTGAATGGTTTCTCGGCGCAGTGACT
>NW_021681063.1:28511-28952 GCF_001412515.2 Diachasma alloeum
AATGGATCACTCGCCCGCCAATTAAAAATTCGTCTCTCCCCTCCTAATTAATATTAAGGAATGAAACCAATTCTGTTCTATGGAGAATTAAATTCCCCATACAACAACCCCCGTTTCATCCTTTCATCTCTGAAATCAAAAAATAAAAACTGCGACGAAAGTCGCGGCGCTGTGAAAAAGCTAATGGTTTCTCGGCGCAGTGACTCCCGATAATTCGCCCACTAATTAAAAAATCGTCTCCCCCCTCTTAATTATCATTAAGGAATGAAACCAACGCTATTCGATGGAGAATTGAATTCCCCATCCAGCAACCCCCGTTTCATCCCTTAATCTCTGTAATAAAAAAATAAAAACTGCGACGAAAGTCGCGGCGCTATGAAAAACCTAATGGTTTCTCGGCGCAGTGACTCCCGACAACTCGCCCGCTAATTAAAAAATCGT
>NW_021681063.1:29126-29193 GCF_001412515.2 Diachasma alloeum
GGTCTCTCGGCGCAGTGACTCCCGATAACTCGCCCGCTAATTAAAAAATCGTCTCTGCCCGCCTAAT
>NW_021681063.1:29396-29642 GCF_001412515.2 Diachasma alloeum
CATCCCTTAATCTCTGTAATCAAAAAATAAAAACTGCGACAAAAGTCGCGGCGTTATGAAAAACCTAATGGATAACTCGTCCGGTAATTAAAAAATTGTCTTTCCCCTCGTAATGAACACTAAGCAATGAAACCAACGCTGTTCGATGGAGAATTAAATCCCCCATCCATCAACTCCCATTGGATCCCTTAATCTCTGTAATAAAAAAATAAAAACTGCGACGAAAGTCGCGGCGCTATGAAAAAC
>NW_021681063.1:29857-32868 GCF_001412515.2 Diachasma alloeum
CAACCCCCGTTCCATCCCTTAATCTCTGTAATCAAAAAATAAAAACTGCGACAAAAGTCGCGGCGTTATGAAAAACCTAATGGATAACTCGTCCGGTAATTAAAAAATTGTCTTTCCCCTCGTAATGAACACTAAGCAATGAAACCAACGCTGTTCGATGGAGAATTAAATTCCCCACCCATCAACCCCTGTTTCATCCCTTAATCTCTGTAATCAAAAAATAAAAACTGCGACGAAAGTCGCGGCGCTATGAAAAACCTAATGGTTTCTCGGCGCAGTGACTCCCGACAACTCGCCCGCTAATTAAAAAATCGTATCTCTGCTCCTAATTAACATTAAGGAATGAAACCAATGCTGTTCGATGGAGAATTAAATTCCCCATCCATCAACCCCCGTTTCATCTCTTAATCTCTGTAATAAAAAAATAAAAACTGCGACGAAAGTCGCGGCGCTATGAAAAACCTAATGGTTTCTCGGCGCAGTGACTCCCGACAACTCGCCCGCTAATTAAAAAATCGTATCTCTGCTCCTAATTAACATTAAGGAATGAAACCAATGCTGTTCGATGGAGAATTAAATTCCCCATCCATCAACCCCCGTTTCATCTCTTAATCTCTGTAATAAAAAAATAAAAACTGCGACGCAATTTACGGCGCTATGAAAAACGATGGATAACTCGCCCGCTAATCCAAAAATCGTCTCTCCCCTCTTAATTAATATTAAGGAATGAAACCAATGTTGTTCGATGGAGAATTAAATTCCCCATCCATCAACCTTTGTTGCATCCCTTAATCTCTGTAATAAAAAAATAAAAACCAACGAAATTCACGGCGCTTTACGATAACTCGGCCGCTAATTAAAAAATCGTGTCTCCTCTCCTAATTAATATCAAGGAATGAAACCGATGCTGTTCGATGGAGAATTTAATTCCCCATGCATCAACCCCCGTTTCATCCCTTAATCTCTGTAATAAAAAAATAAAAGCTGCGACGAATGTCGCGGCGTTATGAAAAACCTAATGGATAACTCGCCCGCTAATTAAAACATCGTCTCTCCCCTCCTAATTAATATTAAGGAATGAAACCAATGCTGTTCGATGAAGAATTAAATTCCCCATCGACCCCCGTTTCAACCCTTAATCTCTGTAGAATTGGAATTAGAATTAAAATATGCGCGGCTGGTCACTTAAAGCGCCCAGAGTCACCTAAATCATATGATCTTTTGTAACATCCGCCTTAGTTACGGTCAGTCACACAGCCCCAGCCCTGTTTCTCACGAGGCTAATAAGGCTGGTGACAGCTGCTTTTGTAAGTCCTCTGGTTCCAGGAAAGCCTGGCCCCAGATTTTATAGCGACGGAGTGCTAATAGGGGACATTCACATAAAATGTGGATGACGCCCTCCTTATCGCTTCCGCACAGTCTACAGTCTTCTTGTTCTGCAAGTTTCATCTTGAACAGATGAGCTCTGAGAGCTGTATGACCCGTGAGGAGCCCTATTGCTACCCTCAGATCCCCTCTGTGCAGCTCCAGAAGCTTTCTGGTCCTATCTCTTAGTTGCCCCCTCATAAGCAGTTTCGCTTGTCTGCAGATCACAACTTTCTCCCAACGCCTGACATGATCTCGCCGGAAATGTTCTTCAATAAGAGTTTTTCCCACTGCGAAGGGCATGCCAAGCAGGCCGTGTGAGGGCACCCTTTCTGTACCCTCCTTGGCCAGCTTATCTGCCACTTCATTACCCAGAATCCCATGGTGGCCTGGTACCCAGGTTACGGTAACCTGGTTATTTTTACCCAGTGTGTCCAATGCCTGCATGCATTCCCACACCACCTGTGACTCTGTAATGGGTTTTTGAAGGGCGTGAATCGCCGCCTGCCTGTCAGTGTAGATGAATATTTTCACCCTTTTTGTGTCTCTCTCGTTCAGATACTCTGCACACTTAAGTATGCCCAGCATTTCTGCTTAAAAGACGGTTGAATGATGGCCCAGTGGAAAACTCTCTCCAAAGTCGTCTTTCAGACGGTAGATGCCTGCCCCAAAACTTTCATTGAAGCCAGAGCCGTCCGTAAACCAGTAGTCCTCTCTTGGTCCTGGTTGAAGTTCCGAGTCTAGCCACTCCTGTCTGGGTGGTATACTCGTTCTGAACGTTTTCCTGATCTGATACTTCCTAGGAATTCTATCCGTCTTACCTATGAAGGGTCGATCATTGATTAGGCTAAGTCTTGCATGCCCTTGGCCCGTCATCTTCCGTTCTTGTTGACACCTTAGTCTATATGCAGTTGTGGTAGCACAACTCACAACTCTAAGGTCGAGGGGGGGATACTGAGTGCTATTTCTACCGCCTCGGTAGGTGTCGATTTCATGGCTCCTGTTGCAGCTCTCAGGAAGATTCCCTTTAGGCTTTTCAACAGGTTCCCTGTTTCCGTCTTACTCACCGTCGCCACTAGACGACCGCAGTGTACAACAGTCTCGGAAGTAAAACCATTTGGTAGAGCCAGAGCATCATTTTAGGATTGAGTCCCCATGTCCTCCCACAGCTCTTCTGCACGCCCACATAGAGGCAAACACTTTATTTCCCTGTGTACAGATATGTTCTTTCCAGCTGAAATTATTATCCAGGAGGACACCCGGATATTTCACTCTACTGGTGTAGTTTATCTCCGAGCCATTTAGCTTCACAGGTTGGATCTTTTCCAGTCTATAATTTCTGGTGAAAACCAGGACTGTTGTCTTGGCTGGATTTACTGATAGGCCAGTTTCCCTGCACTAGTCCTCAATGATATTGAAGGCTGTTGCCATCAGGTCCCTTAGCACCCTCAGAAATCCGCCTTTCACAACAACTGCCACATCATCGGCAAAACCGGTGATGTGGAAGCCGGCCGCACTTAGTTGATTTAGAAGTCCATCTACAACCAGGTTCCATAGCAGGGGCGAGAGAACTCCCCCCTGCGGACAGCCCCTAGTCGGACGTCCCTCCACACATGCCCTCCCATGTCCTGCCGACAGTCTTCTGC
>NW_021681063.1:37154-39928 GCF_001412515.2 Diachasma alloeum
GTTGTGAGTATTAAAACTAAAGTGAGTGTTTTAGAACGATTGGATAGTGGAGAGAACATAAATGATCTATGCGATGAGGTTGGAGTGCATCATACGACGATCAGAAAGTGGTGTAAAAATATTGATAATAAAAGAAGCCGTCTGAATCTATATGAATATTGTTATTATAGTTGAAGCTGTGAACTAAAGTTTATCATTAAAATAAAGTGTTGAATTGAGAGAGAAAAGAAATAGTATTTTTCATTTTATCGTTCCCAGTTCTCGGAAGTCGGGCTCGGCGTGAGCGCGTAGTGGGGGCAGGGAAATAGAGTCGAATTCTCCGAATTCGCTTCCCTTATCCCGCAAAACTGTTGACTCTAACCAGAGTCCACTGTAGCAGAAAATTTTTTTTGTGCAGAAAAAAAGCACGTAAAAAGCAGGTAATTTTGGCCTGGTTGCGGGTCCGACCGACGACAGTCGCTTCCAGGCTCCACCAGAAAATTTTGATTTTCCCGGAAAAATCATTTTTTCCGCTTTTTTTCTTTGCAGAAAATTAGCTCTTAAAAAGCTTTTGACTGTAGTGCAGTCATCGATCTGATCTAGGTAATTTGGGCGCCTGACTTGATGCTGCAATCATGGGAATAGATTTTCCGGAAAAACTATCGTAGCAGAAAATTCTTTTTTTGTGCAGAAAAAACACGTAAAAAGCAGGTAATTTTGGCCTGGTTGCGGGTCCGATCCGAGGACAGTTGCTTCCAGGCTCCACCCGAAAATTTTGATTTTCCCGGAAAAATCATTTTTTCCCCTTTTTTTCTTCGCAGAAAATTAGCTCTTAAAAAGCTCTTGACTTTAGTGCAGTCATCAATCTGATCTAGGTAATGTGGCCGCCTGACTTGATGCTCCAATCATGAAAATCGATTTTCTGGAAAAACTATTGTAGCAGAAAATTTTTTTTTGTGCAGAAAAAAAGCACGTAAAAAGCAGGTAATTTTCTCTTGATTGCGGGTCCTATCCGAGGACCCTGGCCGCCCAACTTTACGGCGCTAACCAAGCTCATTTCCTCGCCTTGTGCCAGGCCCAGATCCACTTGTGCCACAGCCAGGTCTCCCTCACTAGCCTGTGAACAGAAGAAAGAGTCTAGTCCTTTAATAACAATACNGCATCACAACCTAGCAGGAGTTCAAGTCCCCTTTCCTTCACATGGTTGCATAGGTCCTTTACTTTTTTCGAAGGAGGTGGTTCAGCCGAGTCATAGGGCATGTAAACTGACCCTACAACCAAGCTCATTTCCTCGCCTTGTCCCAGGCCCAGATCCACTTGTGCCACAGCCAGGTCTCCCTCACTAGCCTGTGAACAGAAGAAAGAGTCTAGTCCTTTAATAACAATACAAGATCAAATTTTTTCCTGAGTGTTTGCGTGATAGATTCTGCCACAATCACTGAGGCCCTTAATGGCATTGGCCANGTCTGACCCGATTCACATCGGTACCAGACTGGTCAGCCTAGTCAGACTTCGTGTGTTCGCTATCGCTGGCCCCACCCGAAGTTTCTTTTTCAATACTGAGATTTTTTAGATTGGTTTCCATTTTTGGTCCCACGAGTGTCGCGGTTACCCTAGTGGAAAAACCTAAGGCAGAGGCANTAGATTCTGCCACAATCACTGAGGCCCTTAATGGCATTGGCCACTATCCATGGTTCTTGGATCAATGCTATGACTGTCTGCATCCCAGCTAATAGCCTGACTATAGTAGCCGAGGCTGCTTTGCTGTGATGCAAATTTATCTGTACGATACAATGTGCACCCGGGTTGCAGCCATAATGACTACTTTCCTGGTAACTCTATGTACCCTTCTACTAACTTTCACCACGGTCTTTCGCAAGCAGCTTGACAGTTGCTTTTNGCCTGATCAGAATTTCGGATCGGACTTGATCAGTTTCTGATCAAGACCTGAACAGAATTTCCACTCGGGTATGAGTCAATTTGAGAGTGAAATTCGTAAGTGGCCTGGTAGCTAAGATGGTAAGAGCACCCGACGCGACATTGGGAGGTCCCGGGTTTGATTCCCGGCTAGGAAGTTACTAATTTTTTCTCAAAAAATTAAAATTTAATTAATGCCTAATGATGGAAGGCGGAGAAACCCTAGTGGAAAAACCTAANTGATCCTGCGTTCTCATTCTCTTTTCTTTCGGTCTGACTGAGGGGCTTGGCGTGGTACGCTCCGATGGAAGGCATTTTATTGCCTTCCTCACAGCCCCCTCCGGCTGCCCCTCATCGACCTTCGCTGCTGCATCCGCCAAGGTTGCAATTCNCCTGATCAGAATTTCGGATCGGACTTGATCAGTTTCTGATCAAGACCTGAACAGAATTTCCACTCGGGTAAGCGTTTTCACCTGGTGCATGGCCGCGATTGCCCAGGGCTTGGCTTGTCTCGGGTGGGTTACACCCAAGACTACTCTCAGAGGTCACCCAGGTTTCTGAGAGGCACCGTTAGCGACACACCTCCCCCTGTGCCACGCATCCTTAGGCACGGTATGGCCGAGGCCATGGCTTACGCCGCTCACACACATGGATTGGGTGAGTTCCTCTTAGCGACCGCGAGCGGCGGTAGTCCTTAGGATCCCTACCGCCCGCGACCGAGCCCCCTCACTAACGACAAAGTGGGAACCCCGTGGAGGGGGTAATCTCTGTAATCAAAAGATAAAAACTGCGACGAAAGTCGCGGCGTTATGAAAAACCTAATGGATAACTCGCCCGCGAATTAAAAATTTGTCTCTCCCCTCCTAATTGAGATTAAG
>NW_021681063.1:41557-63327 GCF_001412515.2 Diachasma alloeum
TCCTTAATATTAATTAGGAGGGGAGAGACGATTTTTTGATTAGCGGGCAAGTTATTCAACAATTTTTTTATAGCGCCGTGACTTTCGTCGCAGTTTTTAGTTTTTTATTACAGAGATTAAGGGATGAAACGGGAGTTGATGGATGGGGAATTTACTTCTCCATCGAACAGCATTAGTTCCAGTCCTTAATATTAATTAGGAGGGGAGAGACGATTTTTTGATTAGCGGGCAAGTTATTCAACAATTTTTTTATAGCGCCGTGACTTTCGTCGCAGTTTTTAGTTTTTTATTACAGAGATTAAGGGATGAAACGGGGGTTGCTGGATGGGGAATTTAATTCTCCATCGAACAGCAATGGTTTCATTCCTGAATGTTAGTTAGGAGGGGAGAGACGATTTTTTAATTAGCGGGCGAGTTATCCATTAGGTTTCTCATAACGCCGCGAATTTCATCGTAGTTTTTATTTTTTGATTACAGAGATTAAGAGATGAAACGGGGGTTGCTGTATGGGGAAGTTAATTCTCCATCGAACAGCATTGGTTTTATTCCTTAATGTTGATTAGGCGGGGAGAGACGATTTTTTAATTAGCGGGCGAGTTATCGGGAGTCACTGCGCCGAGAGACCATTAGGTTTTTCATTGCACCGTGAGTTTCGTCGCAGTTTTTATTTTTTTATTACAGAGATTAAGGGATGAAACGAGGGTTGCTGGATGGGGAATTTAATTCCCCATTGAACAGCGTTGGTTTCATTCCTTATTANATTGGGGTGGCACTCTGCGCCGAGAAACCATTGGGTTTCTCATAGCACCGTGACTTTCGTCGCAGTTTTAATTTTTTTATTACAAAGATTAAGGGATGAAACGGGGGTTGATAGATGGGGAATCTAATTCTCCATCGAAAAGTCTTTGTCTCATCCCTCAATATTAATTAGCGGGCGAATGAATCAACGGAAAAACATAAAGTAAACATCGAGGACAAGGAGGACATACCCCTTCGAACCTACCCCTGTGACAGCGCGACTGCTATAGGGCTTCTAGCAGAAGTTTTCCCTGCCCAGGGTACCCCCACTCTACGTAATTCCTACTCATATGCGTGTCCCCCACTCCAAAAATCCATGGATATTCTTCTTCTGGCCCTACTGCCGAGTCACCGGCACAGGCAGCTCGCCCAGCCATCAGAATCGACCGTGGCGCCCCACCTCTGTTGGGGTCTCACTTATTCTGGCTGTGACTGCTGTCGACTTGACCGACCCCTTTGGGATATCGACATTGCCGCCATCTCCCGGCATTCCCCCTACGGGACTTGTATTATCATTATATACACTCACATTAACTTTAATCAATTGATAGAAAACAATGTTATAAACAGTGCAAATATAAACTAATCATTCGTCTATCCACTTTTATTGTGTTATCAGATATCATTTCCCCCTTTTTAGCCCCAGAAAATGACAATCCTAATAGCCACGCAACAGCTACGCGAATACCGTGGCTGTATCGTGGCTCCTGGATTCCCAGGGGGGGTAATGAAAAATTTTCAAGTTAGAATTGTATAGATAAATTCAAAATAATATTTAGTTTAAGATAATCAATTAGGGAGATATCTCAAGCACATTGAATTATACGATATCATAAGGGCGAAATGGATATTTTCTGACCTCATTCGATTTTTTCCGGGTAAAATGGGTCTTTTCTGTACTCCTACGATTTCATGGAGGCAAAATGGGTTTTTCGTGTACTCCTCCGATTTTATGGGGGTAAAATGGATATTTACTGACTACATACGATTTCGTTGGGGCAAAATGGGTATTCTGTGAACTTTTACAATTGCATTGGGGCAAAATGGGTATTCTGTGAACTTTTACGATTTCATTGGGGTAAAATGGGTATTTACTGACCTCATATAATTTCATGGGGGCAAAATAGGTTTTTCATGAACTCATACGATTTCTTAGGGGCTAAATGGGTATTTTCTGACCTCATACGATTTGTCAGGGGTAAAATGGGTATTTTCTGCACTCCTACGATTTCATGGGGGTAAAATGGGTATTTACTGACCATATACGGTTTCATTGGGGCAAAATGGGTTTTTCTTGTATTCATACGATTTTATTGGGGTAAAATCGGTATTTTCTGACCTCATTCGATTTCTTAGAGATGAAATGGGTCTTTTCTGTACTCCTACGATTTCATGGGGGCTCCTACGATTTCAAGTGGGTTTTTCGTTCTGCGATTTCATGGGGGTAAAATGGGTATTTACTGACCACATACGATTTTATTGGGGCAAAATGCGTTTTTCGTGAAGTCATACAATTTCATAGCGGTAGAATGGGTGTTTCGTGTACTTCTACGATTCCATAGCGACAAGATGGGTATTCTGTAAATTTAATAAAAGTTGATAAAACTTAGTAAAACTCATCACTACACACATAAATTAGATATCACATGTATATCATCACGATTTGGATCACGGCTATCTTCAAAACTACACCGTGTAGAGATGTGATAATTTCATCCCTGTACTGTATACTGATCCGTTGCAACTGTGATTCATTGAGGAAATAACGGATTTAGGGGACATCCTACCAGACAGGTAAGTCTTTTATACTTTTCTTTTAATAATATCATTATAAATATTTTTCGTAATTTTCGTCTAGGTCACAATGCTTCTGTGTATTAATTATTTATTCTTTTCCAAGTCGACAATTATTATCGAAATTATTATATTCTGTTATTATTATATTCTGTTATTATTATATGAATAATTTTAATAGAAAAACGTATGGCATTACAGGACCGCCAGGGAATGGTGTCGTTATTTTGGCGGTTCTACGGAGATGTTCCTCCATATTTCCACGCTTTTCCGTGGAATCATTTCTTTTTATTTCCTACAAATAGGAACTAATACCTCGTATAAAAAATACCGCAGGGAATAGCAAATATTTACGTTTCAATTTATTCTGAGCTATTTCAGTATAACTTAGAGGTACGTTTATTGGAACCATTTACACATATTTTGTAAATGCTTCATAAATTACAGGGAAAAGATTGTATAACATTTCCTGAGGGAATTGCAAATTTCAACTTTTCAGATGATTTTCAGACATGTCAACCTATCTTTCGAATACAATTTCTTCAGAACTTTTTACGGAGAACTTCTGAACATTTTGGAAGATTTTTGAAAAAATAACTTATTAATCTTATAAAAATTTTCTTTCCGGATTGTGTATAAAACCCTATAGAATTTACGTACATGATGATCGGATATTTGTATAGGAATATTTTCTATACGATTTATTTCCATACATAAATTTTGACGTAATTTTTTGTTTTCGTACGAAAGATATGTAAACGCTCTAGAGAAAAACGTAGAGAAATGGTGCATCTCCATATGAAATGTTTATATACATGAGGCAGTGTGTCGTATATGATGAAAACTATAGAAATCGTATAGAAATAATTTGTATTCAAAATATCCGTATCAGAATATCCGAATATCATACGCAAAAATCCTATATAAATTCTATACGCAATCCATTTTACCCCCATGAAATTGTATGAGTTCACGAAAAACCCATTTTGCCCCCATGAAATCGTAAGAGGTCAGTAAATACCTATTTTACCCCAATGAAATCGTAAAAGTTAACAGAATACCCATATTGATCCAATGAAATCGTAAAAGTTCACAGAATACCCATTTTGCCCCCATGAAATTATATGAGGTCAGAAAATACCCATTTAGCCCCTAAGAAACCGTATGAGTTCACAAAAAATCCATTTTGCCCGAATTAAATCGTATGAGTACTAGAAAAACCCATTTTGGCCCAATGAAATCGNAAATACCTATTTTACCCCAATGAAATCGTAAAAGTTAACAGAATACCCATATTGATCCAATGAAATCGTAAAAGTTCACAGAATACCCATTTTGCCCCCATGAAATTATATGAGGTCAGAAAATACCCATTTAGCCCCTAAGAAACCGTATGAGTTCACAAAAAATCCATTTTGCCCGAATTAAATCGTATGAGTACTAGAAAAACCCATTTTGGCCCAATGAAATCGTGTGGTCAGTAAATACCCATTTTACCCCCATGAAATCGTAGGAGTACAGAAAAGACCCATTTCATCCCTAAGAAATCGAATGAGGTCTGAAAATACCGATTTTACCCCAATGAAATCGTATGAATACAAGAAAAACTTCATTTTGCCCCAATGAAATCGTATGTGGTCAGTAAATACCCATTTTACCCCCATGAAATCGTAGGAGTACAGAAAAGACCCATTTCATCCCTAAGAAATCGAATGAGGTCTGAAAATACCGATTTTACCCCAATGAAATCGTATGAATACAAGAAAAACTTCATTTTGCCCCAATGAAATCGTATGTGGTCAGTAAATACCCATTTTACCCCCATGAAATCGTAGGAGTACAGAAAAGACCCATTTCATCCCTAAGAAATCGAATGAGGTCTGAAAATACCGATTTTACCCCAATGAAATCGTATGAATACAAGAAAAACTTCATTTTGCCCCAATGAAATCGTATGTGGTCAGTAAATACCCATTTTACCCCCATGAAATCGTAGGAGTACAGAAAATACCCATTTTACCCCTGACAAATCGTCTGAGGTCAGAAAATACCCATTTAGCCCCTAAGAAATCGTATGAGGTCAGTAAATACCCATTTTACCCCCATGAAATCGTAGGAGTACAGAAAATACCCATTTTACCCCTGACAAATCGTCTGAGGTCAGAAAATACCCATTTAGCCCCTAAGAAATCGTATGAGGTCAGTAAATACCCATTTTACCCCCATGAAATCGTAGGAGTACAGAAAATACCCATTTTACCCCTGACAAATCGTCTGAGGTCAGAAAATACCCATTTAGCCCCTAAGAAATCGTATGAGGTCAGTAAATACCCATTTTACCCCAATGAAATCGTAAAAGTTCACAGAATACCCATTTTGCCCCCATGAAATCGTAGGAGAACAGAAAAGACCCATTTTACCCCTAACAAATCGTATGAGGTCAGGAAATACCCATTTACCCCCTAAGAAATCGTATGAGTTCACGAAAAACCCATTTTGCCTCAATGAAATCGTGAGAGTTATTCACAGAATACCCATTTTCCCCCAATGAAATTGTAGGAGTACACGAAAAACCCATTTTGCCCCCATGTAATCGTAGGAGTACAGAAAAGACCCATTTTACCTCTAAGAAATCGAATGAGGTCAGAAAATATCCATTTTGCCCCTATGATATCCTATAATTCAATGTGCTTGAGATATCTCCCTAATTGATTATCTTAAACTAAATATTATGTTGAATTTATCTATACAATTCTAACTTGAAAACTCTTCTTTACCCCAAAAACCATACTCCGTGGCGTCACGACCGGATGGCGCCCCCTTCGCATTCTCATTTGACAATTTTTCCTTACGTCTTCGAAGTCACGTGACACGGTTTACACTGATAATTTCCCCGACTGCAGGCAAATTATCAAACTGATAATTTCCCTGCAGTCTGTCAATTGCTTTCTACGAATTTGACAGATATTCCTCACATTTTGGTGAAATGTGTCCCGTAACTCCGAACACCGCACCCTGATCGGCCGAAATCAGAATTGAAGAAATTGTCCTCCGAATACCCCTCGACCTTCAAAATGATCGAATATTGAATGTCCGATGAATTTTGAAGGCCTTGGGGTATTATAGCTTTTTCCCTGTGTAAGGAGTTAGTGTGTACTATTCAGAAGTTAGTGGAAAATTCACGAAACTGTCTTCAATATACGACCGGAACACGTCCCCACGATATAATCAATATAGTTTTCCAATGCATTGCGACTGAACCTCTGCTGCTTCACCGTACACGTTCACTTCTAAAATTATTTGTAAGATACGTGACGCATTTACATTTATTCAATTGATTTTTTTTTCAGCTCGCTCAAAACAGAGGATAATTCATTTTCTGTGACAACAATCCCATCAGATAAATTAATGATCGAAACTGATAGTCCCTGGTGTGAAATTCGGCCTACTCATGCATCAGCCAAAGACGTAATTACACAGTTTCCTGCAGTTAAAAAAGAAAAATGGCAGCCCGATAAGATGGTCAAGGGGAGGAATGAACCTTCTACGATCGTGTAAGAAAATTTTATCGTTTCATTTGGAAAAGAACGCGAAATCACCGTGAAATTCACTCATCTCGTTTCATCGCTATATGACGGCTGAAATTTAAATCTTCGATTTTCTTTCTTCAGGCAAATACTTGAAGTTTTGGCACGTCTAAGGGACGAAGAGGAAGAATACCTCTGCAACCAAATATACAAAAACTCTATGAAGGTGTTTTTCCCTTACGAATTGTAACAATCCATTCCCCTCGTATTAGCATCCACTTTATCCAATTGAATTATTCCTTGAATAATCCGAAATCAACATGCTTCACATCCCGAGGAGCTGTTTAGTTTTGACAGAGAGAGAAATAAAAAAAATGATGTTACCTATCCAAAAAATCTTAAATGAAAAAAAGAACTAATTTTATATTGAAAAAAGGGAAAAGAACTGCAGGAATCTTTACCGCAACTTAATGGAGGAAAGATGATGAAGAAAAAAAATTTTATATTCTTGTTAACAATTGTCATCCCTCAGCAGTCATCGTAATAGATATAACGATAATCTGCATTTATCAGTACTATTCTCTCAATTGATGATGATGAATTGTCACAACTTTTTAATACGCCTAATGGTCATAATTTTTTTTTTGTTATGTCTGTATTTTCGCATTCCTTCAACAAACAAAAGGAGAAATTACAGGGCCTACAGTCCTTAGTGTGCACATTCCCTATAAAAAATGAGCGTTCCGGTTTTTTTCTTCTCTGAAAAAGTCGGGTAATTTGATCAGTCTGGAAAAATCAGGAAATTACGGAAAATTTCTGGAATTTCAAATTGAAAAATTTGTTATCCTTACATGTCTAAATTTTCCGAATTTCTTCTGTTTAGAAAAGATATTACCTTCAATTTAGCTACCGAAGCCGCATTTAAAAAAAACAGAAAAACATTCATTTGCAATATTGTATTTCAGACAGCAATATTATATTTGACAGTGCCTCTGTGTTTTTGTTAGGAAGTTGATGGACCGATCATTTAATAAGGGAGACGTGAGGCAACGTCAATAATGGTTCATATCAAAATATGGGAAAATTAAGAAACTCGATAGATTTTTCCCGTACACAGAGAAAAACGTACCAGAAAAATACCTGTGCTAGCGTGATAAAACATTTTGACGAAGCCGTTAGAATTCACATCTAAGCAGCGAAATTTTTGTTGTTTGCTACAGACACGTTTATCGGATTTACCGTGAAAAATTCGTGAATTTCGCTGCTAAATTTGCGGTACTGGCATGTGAATTTTTTCGGGTGTGTCAAAATGAATCTACTTTACCGTGCTCCACAGTAATTTTTCTTGCGTTTTTCTTTGGATTTATACAGTCGCATGCAAAGAGGTTATTGTACTTTATACTCATATTTTCTCTGGTGATACACTGGAAGTAGCGATAAGATCCGCCACCATTAAGACCAAAGAGGATAGACCTGAGTAGAGGCCCGGATCGGGGGGTTTGACTGACTCCAAAAATGTTAGTTGGTACCCCACGGGAAAGGCGGCGTCCCGGTCGAATTGTCGGTAAATGTGAGTCGGGTGCGTGAGTAACTCGGCAGTAGCAGTCCCGCTGCGGGACTGCTACTGCCGAGTTACTCACGCACCCGACTCACATTTACCGACAATTCGACCGGGACGCCGCCTTTCCCGTGGGGTACCAACTAACATTTTTGGAGTCAGTCAAACCCCCCGATCCGGGCCTCTACTCAGGTCTATCCTCTTTGGGCTTCATGCTAACTGAATGATTTCCAATTTGCGGTGATTTATCAACCTTACCAATGCTTTATATACCGCAATTTTCTCGTGATTTAGACTTTCTTGCTGCAAGATGTTCGTTATAATTCACAGGATAAAATTGGATATCAATTCTACATCATATATAGTAGTTAGAAAACAATTTCTTTCGATCCACTCTTCTTGTTTATCACGAGCAAAAAAGCTGAACCTAAAAATTAATTTCTTCATGATCCATTTTATATAACTGAGAATGTATACTCCATACCATTTTTCGGAATCTAACGAACAGTCTATCTGAAAAAAATATTCCAAATCGGGTGAAAATTATGAACCTAGGAACAATTTTTAGATGAAAATACTTTGATGTCACTAGGCCCGAGAAACCGCGATCCTTTAACTTCGCTTCGCTCGGTTAGATCGCAATTTTCGGGTCCAATGACATAATACATTATGTCATCAGGCGATAAAAGTATTATCTGATGAATACATTATCATCCGAGCCTGAGACGAGGATTATAATCCCATGAGTTAGATAATTTTTTCATGTCATTGGGCCCGGTAAACCGCGATGGTAACCTCGCTTAGATCGCGGTTTTCGGCCCCAATGACATAAAATATTGTATGTCACACAGCGATAAAAGTGTTAACCGCCTTTGGCTCGGATTATAAAGTCGCATTCATCAGATAATACTTTTGTCGCCTGATGACATAATGTACTATTTTTCCACTCACATCTTTACAGATATTTTTAATACTCCCAAGGAAGAAGACTGTGGACAATGTAATCTATTAAATCATCTTCATACTCGAACAATATTATTATTAATTTCTTATCTCTATGCTCTCAAAAAAGAAAATACACATTCATTTAAAAATATACAAGAACCATTAATTTTTATTTATGGCGAGGGTGGAGGGGGGGGCGGGTAAGAGGAAAGGATGGAAAAAAGAACAGTTGAGGGTTCAGAATAATAGATCTTCCATTTACTCGCCCTTATTGCATTCGCTACAATTGAATACCAGAGTGACTCAATATAATACAAAGAAAATGATAATTTATCGATATTTATTTTACTGTTTTTAGTCATTAGTTCACGGGAGTGAAAGGGGCACCATTCGAATAATACGAGATATTTCACGAGACGCTATAAATTTTTTTGTTCTTTGAAATATCACAGCTAAAATGGTTGTCGCAATGATCCCAGAGATATACATATTTAATCAATTGAACAATTAATCGTTATTCCTATAAATTCAAGTGAATGCAGAAACATAAGATAGGTTTTTGCAATGTTTTTTTGTTTTTTTCTCTTTAAATCTTCAATATTAAGATTTTTTAACGGCCTCTTGTCTCCCTCTACACCTCCATGCATACGTTTTTATCATGATTTTCTTTTGGCTGTTTACTGGACCTTTGAGAGAGTTTGAACTTTCTCGTACACCCAATCGTAGGTTTGAGTAGCGTATTCTTGAGTTGAATTAACTGCTTTCCACGCGTAACTTCTAATATTTTCTGGACTCCAGTTTCCCCTGTTAGAAATCGAAAAGAAAAATTAATGAATTCTCAGACCTCGAACTATCGAGAAAAAAAATCAAATTTTGTTGAAAATTAAATCATTTCAAAGCTTCAAGAATGCGTCAGTTAAGAGAACAATGGCGAAAATTTTTATTTATTCGAAATTTTGTCAAGTAACAAAGAGGTCTCATGGAATCGCGTCATCTAATTACATATTGTTAAGATAATTATCAAAAACGTCATATTTATACTGTCACGTTCTACTACTTCACTTCAGAGCTTATCAACTGATTTGGTCGAGGGTGAATGGGGGGGATTGTTGATGTACTTACACAAAAATCCTTGTTTCTAGCCATTGAATGAAGATCGTTGATATTTCAACGACGTAATCAGCGGCTGAAATAGAATATTTCTTGGTGTTTTCCAATAGTTCGACTGCAACTGTCTGGAATGTCTGAATCCACCCTGGGAAATACTCCTCAATCTAGAAGAAAAGCATTCATGATAAAAAGAAATGCATTGGACAGAACTTTTCACGAAAGTTTTTGTGCAGAATTTATTCTGTCAGGAATGTCACAATATGGGAGCTCGCATTTTCTATGTCAATTTCCCTCAACTTTAATAACTAAATATTCTTGTACCTGAATCTACAAGTTGAAGTCGTTGTTGAAACATTAATAGAAAATAATTGTGATGAGATTTCTCATAGATGGTACATTCTAAAGGTTTAATGATTTTTATTGCATAGAAAACAATTGCCTTTGGTGATGAAAGTATTAGAAAAAGATTTAAATAAAGAAATTTATATTGTGCGGGCTTTGTCCACATGGATAAACGTAAACAAATCTTTTATCCTAATACACAAACCGCCCGTGTCCCAATATCTGACCACTATTAATTGCTGAGTAATTGAGATGAAATATAAATGGTTTCTCTTTATTATTGACGAAAAATATAGGAAATTGAGTGACTGCGAGCACTGAGCAATCAAATTTAGGTGATCTTTGTCCACGAAATTACTCGCCCTCAGGTAAAATACACGATTAAAAATCACGTTTAATGCGAAGCATTTTACATTGTGTCTATTAAATTCAATTTTTCTACTCACGCTAGCTAAAAAAATTGGTCTTTTCAGCTCGACATAGTCGGCAGTATTATTATAGATTTTCATCACTGAGTTCCTTCCAACGAGGTAGAAATCACCAGCCAATTTAGAGTACTGCTTAGTTGAATCAGCAACAACCTTATAATACTCAGGCGATGCTGCCTCCAAGTAGATTAATCCCTGGTCGGAATAAAATTTCGTGGCTGCAAGAACTTTCTGGATGTATCTACCAGCACCACTCATCTTCACCAATCTGCCTGTGCTCGAAGCTGAATAAAAAAAATTAAACATTTACTCACAAATATAGAAGAAAACAAAATTAATGTCACAGAACTAATTGAGGATCATGTTTTCTTTTGAGTGAAAATGATGTGTCTACTGGCAAAAAAGAAATATTTGTGGAATGAATATGTAATAAGCTACATTAATCATAAAATAGGAAACTCCTGGATCGACAACTTAGGATGTAAGAGAGACACCAATTTCTATAAAGATAATTTTTGGCGAAAGCAAACCAAGTTATAGAAAAGGTACCAACTGTCGTTTTAAAAAATTATAGACATCTGTTACTATAGGATTTTTCGATCTCATATTTTTCAATATCAGTATAAATTGTCAATATTAATTTCGCAATTTTAAGAACAAAAAAGTTCATGGCAATAACAAAGTGTTGTTTGTGTTGAGTAACGCCAGTTTAATAAATTATTACAACATGAGAACAATTTCCGAAGGTTAGGCCCCAGTCTATGCTTTTTCATCCTACAGTTAATATGTAGGGGTGGGTGGGGTAAAACGGATACTTTAGACTTTTTTTAAATTATTCATAACTCAGAGACAAATTGATCAATTGAGCTCACTTTAGGCTCGCCACAAAGGGAAAGAATTGTTCTTTGTATTGAAGAAAAAATTATTGAATTTTATCAACATTTTGACCCCTCATTAACATTTTAAAAAAAGTTAAAAGTGTCCGTTTTACCCCAACCTCCCCTATAACCATTTCACTTTCTGCTTTGAATTCCGGGGCCTTTCTCAAAAATTGTGAAAAGTCACACGTTTTGTTTCCCTAGTATTAAAATGGAATGAGTCAGTTTTACCTTCGAAAGAGCCATGGTTCCGGCAATCATAGGCAATAACAGCACCAATGAGAAGGAGAAGCAACAACGAACCTTTTTTCCATGGGAAACTACGTTGTATCTTTGATGACGCCGTCATTTTGCGTAACAAATCCTTAAATTCAACGGAGGATCAGATAATGCATTATTTTATTGTCCACTTACTAAATTATGTGTGGACGTCCGCATGAAAAGGGACTACTTTGTCAATATGGAATTATGCATACTCTGATAATATGGATAACACTCTGCACATTTTGATCCTCATAGGGTAAAAAATGACGTCGCCAGAGAAGTTGAAAAAAACAACCCTGGTAAAACAGTCTGATTATGTCCGACTGGGTGATAAAAAATGAATCGGCGTTAATGATGTTTCTGTCTTTGCGCGTTAAATTCCGATTGGCTGGTAGGTAGAGTTTGGAGTTTGAGAAAATTATGAGAATTAATAGGATCAAGGGTATGTAGCCGTTATCGTCCGATTACTTTCCAAAAAAGTGGTTGATAGATCTCATATTGCTCATATAAATATTTAATATATATTGCTCATTTAAATATTTATATGCGTAATATGAGATCTATCAACCACTCTTTTGGAAAGTAATCGGACGATAACGGCCACATACCCTTGTTCCCATTAATTTTCATAATTTTCTCAAACTCCAAACTCTACCTTCCAGCCAATCGGAATTTAACGGGCAAAGACAGAAACATCAATAACGCCGATTCATTTTTTATCACCCAGTCGGAAATAATCGGACTGTTTTAGCAGGGAATTTAACATGGGTGTAAATGGAAGTTGCTGAGACAAAAACGTGAATATCTTGAAACCTAGAATCGACAAAGTTGTCCCTTTTCATGCAGACGTCCACATATAAACATGAGTTTTTCATCGCTGAAACTTCCAAATCTACGCAGACAAGGAGCAGTTTTTGAAGTAGTAATAATATTCACAATAATAGGGCTGAAAATTTGTCGTTACAATCACCTTTCATTAACCCACCTTGGATAGTTTGTTTTTGTTCAATAAGCTGGCCCCTTTGGATACTCCAATGAATGTTTTATTTCAATTATACTCAACGGCAAATTATAATGGGAGGAAAGAAAAAGGTAAACTCCGTGCCGTATCGTCACTGGCACATCAAAATTATACGGGAGGCAGGAGAGCAACGTGCGGATCGATATTCTGTTCCTCCCTTTTGCCCCTTTTCGCACTCTGATGTTCTAACCTAACCTAAATTGAAACTTCCCACATTCAATTATTTACCCCCACCACGATTTGACAGAACTTTGGGGTATAACATCATGACAGGAAGCTAAAGTGGTTCTGGATTGTAGGTTTCGGTTCCTATGCGCCCACCATTATATTATATGGAACCCAAAGACTAGAATCTCGCCAGTACGCCTGTATATGCATAGCTTAGAGCCAGAGGCGTAAAAACTATGCTTCAACACTCTTTATGCTCCGTTGATTCTATGAGGACGATATGTAGGCGTGTGACAATCGATTTTTTTCTACTTTCATTTAAACCGTCAGCACTCGTGCCATTTCACAGAGAATCTTTACTCGCATTGTGAGAGAATCTCTGGCGCATTGCGCGCAAATTAGTTAGACAGCGAGGTCCGAGCTATCCATGGGACTATTAGCTTAGTTGCCGAGTATTACTGAACGCCTCACGGAACCGCGCGATGCGAGCGAACCTCGAAATATCTCGAATAAGCGTACCATAAGGTATGATCAAAGAGGATTGACTAAAGTCATGAAGAATAGAGACCAGGAGGCCGAACTAACGTTTTCCGAAGCAAGACCATAGTCGGGGTCATGAGGTAGTTATTGGTGGCGCTTCGGTCGGTTTACTGAATGGCAGTAGTGGGGGAATGCTGTCTGTGTGAGTATGTAGGTGTACAGGCTTGTGTATATTAAATTAAAAAATTAATTGTGTGTAACATTTAAGAATTAATTGTGTATACGAATTTTGTACTTTCGCGAACAATGGAGGACGTAACTATAGAGTGTGCCATTTAGTTTTGTTGATTTACATAATAATGTGTAAATGGTCAAGAGACCCCCAATTGGGCAGCAGTCAAATATGACGAATGTGTATTATTTTTGGAAATCTTGGAAAATGGGGAAGAAAGAAAGAAAATTGTCATAGACGATTCTCTCAATGCAACAATTTTATATAACAGCGAAGTCATATCCTGGTTAATATGTGATAGAATAAAATCTCACAATCACCTGGCTACCGTCATAGAATTACTAAATAAATTGAGATTTTTATAAATCACTTTGTTTGCAAAATTGTATAATTTGAAGCATGCAATGTGTGTAATAAAGGAATATTTTTAATCAGAAAATGCTGGTAATTAATTTTTTTTAATGATTATATTATAACATTACTATGATAATCTTAGGTTTGGAATTTTTAAATAACATTTGATAACAAATCGAATCCAGGGATGTAGTCTCCTACTAATGCAATTGTACGGAGTATGTATATGAGCCCGAGTACCACTGATGAAGCGCCCCCATTCACCACGAGGTAATTAGTTCAAGGAACCACGTTTCCTTATATATAAAGGAAAGCATAATGGCTGCCGAATGAAAACTCGAATTGAAGAATGTCGAATCGATTCACCGAAAGTCGAAGTCGAACGGACGTGTTCGATCATGAACGTATGAAACAGAAATAGAGTGTCGTTCGAATAAATTGCCACATGATGTTATCTTCAGAGTCATTGCGGCGGATGAAAGACGCATTCTCATGAGAACTTTCATGAGAATGAGTAATTCGGCCGCGACAGTGCTATTTACGAAAGCGCGCCAGAATTACAAATCGGATTTCTAACCTCGAATAAGAAACTAACACCGTGTATACATTAAATACATCAGTGCATATTTTCTATAATACACGCATTTGTTTATAATTAGTGGAATGCGAAATGATTTTTTGGTGATAAAAGTTAAGAGCTGACAAGATTAAATTATAGATGATTAATGAACTTGAATGTCGAAAATGGATTGAAAAAAAAATAGAAAATCTAAAAATATTCAATTTTAAATTTTTCATTTGATTTTGGTTATTCGATGGTTTGTTTAATGCAATCAATACTTATATCACAAAATCAAATAATATTGATTTTTTTGCCATGGAATTAATTTTTGGTGAAATTCTGAAAATGGAAGAATTCGTTATAATTCAGGAATAGTACATTACATGCCCGAGCCTTGGAAAACAGATCACCGTCCTCCACGTGCAAGATTGCCTTACACGTCGAAGGCGAGGATGGGGTTTTTCAGGTCCCGTTACACGAAAAAAATTATTCTTTGAGTGAAACATTGATGCTATTGGATTATTTATATAAAAAACGGTTGTGGTCTCCGAAAATTGTGATTTTCCAATCATTTCATTAATGTATTTCAGAAAGTCGACTTCATTTTTCCTTATCAATTATACTGTTGAAAAAAATTGAAATTCATGGATAGTTCAGTGGTAATTATTAGGAGCAAGACATTTAATTTAATTTGAGAGAGGAAAGTCATGAAATTTAAAAATTCACTGAAAATTTAATGGAATTCAACATTTCGTAACAGTATGAAAGTAAAAAGTTGCTTGAATTTTCATTTAAAACGTGAATATTCTGCACCGAATTACTTACTCTGTATTTTCGATTGAGAAACCAATTATAATTGTTCTAATCATTTAGGTCGGGCGCAATAGAATGATTCAACTTTCTTAATGTTGCGTTTACTAAGGTTTCCTCCAAAGTTAATTAGAATCAATAACTAGAATTATGACTTTATATATGACATTTTTTACATGAAGTGCTGAAGAATCTGAATGCACTACAGTGCAAACGATGATAGACTTTTTCACGTTGAACAAAGAATAATAATAATATAGGAATAAAAAAATTGAGTTATGAATGAACAGCTGTGACTCAATATTCCATAACAGTAGAGAACAGGAATGATGATATTTTCATAATATCTGACACATTAACATGAATTTCAGATTCACAAAAAAGAATTCAGCAGAAGTCAAATTGTCATTTTACGTTTTAATTTCCAATTTGATGCTGAAAACATGAGGTGACAATATTCTAAATGGGGAATTATGTTGATGATATGAACAATAGATTAATTGAATTACCGAGTGAACTGATTGAAAAATTGTATCACGGTGTTGGCAAGCACTTTTACCAGAGTATCACCAAACATTGAATTTCGGCAATTTACTCTTCGAATTATGTTCGAGTAGAAATTGGATTGTAATTATGATTGAAATCTTATTCAGTGAGCAGAGGAATTAGCATATGCGCAGATTATTCATTGCAATATAAATATTTCATAGTTAATAAATTGAGGCACATCATTTTCATCAGTCGCACTGCTTTTTGCAATGACAATGATTATGAACAATGAATGGAAGAAAGGAATTCTGAGTCCGACGGGAATTGTGTTATAAATATGGTAAGAGAGCCCTTCAGCTTGACTAAGATAGTAATCAAAAGTCGAAATTATTGAAACTGATAATATGAAAATTTTAGAGTAGGTTTTATCTTTTATGTGAGCACTCATCAAGAGATTGTTAGAAATTAATAAATACGTGTTTCAGCCTCGTTACAAAATCCATCTCTAAGGGGGTGAATAGGGAATGAATTATAGAAACTTTGAGGAAGGCTGCAGGTTTCCAAAAAAATCAGAACTGTCAATTTTTTCCCCAAATGTAAGATAATTCGGGAGTTTTCCAAAAATTCAAGACAATTATGAGGTTTTCTGAAGAACTTAAAGACAATCTATGGAGTTTTTGAAAATTACAAAGCATTTACAATATCTCTCAAATATTCGAGGATTGTTGAATAAATAATGGGAAAACAATTGATAGGAAAGGGCGGCATTTCGCAAATAAAACTGATTCGAAGCAGTCATGAAAGCCCGAATACTGCACTCTGATTAATTGAAATACGAAAGGAGGAAATAATTTGGTAATTCTTCGGATTTTCTCCACAATTCCACAAAAATTTTCAAGTTTCTTGAAAAAAAGTCATATAAATTTCGAAAGATTATAGAAAATTTGAAAAAATTTCAGATGATTAGATGATGAAAGTTTGAAGTTTATGACATCGTCGAATAAAATTGTGAAAAAAATCATGAATGAAGCGAAGACATTTCGAATTAGCGAAAGAACATCAGAATTGACCCCATAATTTTTCTGGAAAAATAATTGAATACTTTTGTCAAGTTGTAAACGGAAATAAAGAGGGAGGCGAAGACAAAAAAATTATGGACTGTGAGAAATTTGATAATTGTTGTTTTGCACTCTGAATATAATTTTGATTACAATATAGTAATTAAAATTTCATTCAATGAGGAAGGAAACTCAGAATTAGTGGATCACTTATTATAATAATGAAATTGAACAAGCAATGAATCGAGACGCATTGTTTTCATTAACTTTAACTCTCAATAGACTAAAACGACGATAAATCATTAATTTTCGAAAGAAACAAAAAAAGCAAAGGCATAATAGCCAAAAATAGTTCGACCCCAACGGAGGGATGGCGCCACCGTCGAATCTGACGGCTGGGCGAACTCCCCAAAGAGGATTGACTAAAGTAGAGGCTCAGATCTCGGGGTTGGACTGACCCCAAGCCGAAAGTAGTTCGACCCCAATGGAGGGATGCCGCCACGGTCGAATCTGACGGCTNTCATCACAGCTCATCTCATCATCCGACAAATTCATCATGTGGACAATTCATCACGCGAACATTTCATCACACGGACAATTCAATAAGGAGCGAAAAAGAGATTCTAAATTATAGACTAATGGAGGGGAAAGAGGGGGAAAATGGAAATAAGTACTGATAAGAGAGGAGAAAAAATAGAAGTTCGAACGGAAAGTATAGAGAGCGTATAAGAGAAAACTCAAACTAAACTTAACTTAAATTAAACTCATAATACTTATTGTTAAAATACTCATTCAATGATCGATCAAGTGCCTTCCAATAATAAATAAAAAAAAACAAATAACTGTTGATATTAAAAATCATGATTACTACTAATTTTACGTTGCCACAACAATGAGAATAACGCCAATGATAGAGAGGTCTACAACATAAAAAGATACTAAAAATAAAGAAGAATAATTATATTTAGCAAAAAAAGGAAAAACGACAAACGAAAAATGATGAAATGTCCACATAATAAATTGTCCCAATGATGAATTGTCCCTATAACAAATTATCAATAATGGCATGTCCCCATAATGAAAATTAATGATGAATTGTCCAATAACATCACTATCCCGTAATAAGGAGAGCTGTTACCCCTTGAGTCTCCCACCACTAGCTATGATTTCACTGGAGGGAACGTTATGAACTTTATATTTTAAGTCAAAATAATTAGCCCCGTATGAAATTACATGTACAATGCGGAGAAAAATAAAAAAATGCAAATATACTCATGGTTTTTCATGTACTATTTCTTTAATAGTCAATGGCCCGCTCACTCTTTCATTAATGGGGTGATTTTTATCTTATAATAGGTGTATTCTTTCTTTTTTTACTGAGAATAATTACCAAGATTGAGAGTGAAATCACTGCTCAATTTAATAGCATTAAAAATAAAATGAAATTGCATTTTTGTCCAATGTTGAACAATATTTATTTTTCGCGCGAAAATATCTCGCGAATGTTGTTTGTTTATGGCTGCTCCAAAACGTACTCCAATAGATCTGAACAGTCTGTGCGAGTTGATTCATGCAAAATGGTTAAATCGTGTGCGATTATAAATTGCAAAGCATCTTCTAGGGATAATTATCGTTTTTTCTCTCTTCCCAGTGTGAAAAAAATTGAGAAATGACGATAATGGCTGGAAAAAAGCGGTGATTTGCTACCGAGTGATCAAGTGTCAAAGAAGGATTGTTATTTGTGTGAGGTGCGTAAGTGAATAATAATTTCATGTTTCATCGTATTCCATTTTATTGCTCACTGTTCGATAATAGGGACACTTCGATAAAAATCAATGGGAATGGAAAAATGATAAGGAGGTGTTGAAAGCGCATGCTGTACCAACTATTTTGACTCAACGACCGCCGAGAAAAGGTACTTGGAAAAAGAAATAATAATAAAATATTTAACAAAACAATTTTTCCTCAGCAGTCTCAACTCAGGGTCCCAACCATGAGGAGCCTATGGTAGAAAATTGCTTTCCAACTGTATCTGGAACTATCCAGGAAGTTGATGAAATGGTTGTTGATGCTAGTGAGTGTGATGACCTTGGAGATGGTGCTGCACTGGCTTGAATCCATGTGGTCTGTTTGTCGTCGGATTCGGGACCAGGGAATCAAGCTTCGTGGAATGCTCATGGTGTCCACAGCATTAAAGGACAGTGTACATCTTCATTTCCTCATCCTTTCAAAGATGGAGAGAAATTGTACATTTCCCCTGATCGCGAATATTTATTGAGAAACATGTGGTGTCAATTGGAGCGGACGGATTTCAACATCCCTAAAAACATTCAGGTCGCCAAGTCTCTGTCAATATCGACAGTATCCATGGAATATATCTCGAAACTGGTCGAGGGAAATAATTATGGGCAGGGGGGAATTACTATTGCTTACAAATTGAAATTGGAACACGTACAGTCTGGAAAATTCAATAAAATGAAAGTGAGACTTGCACGTGACGGCTTCTCGAAGGAAGTTGGGATCTTGTTGGGTAGGGATGAAAAATCGGATATTCTTCGAGAAGCAGAAACCACAGGGTGGTTCATTCTCAAGGTTCATGAGTGGTACTCACTCATGTCCGCACGACACAAGAGTGAGGATCTTAGTGCTGATGAAACAAGCGTAGTTAAGAGGAAAACTCTAAGGGAATTCATGGATTTGATCACGAGATTGACATTTAGTAAGCCCCCTAATCGAAAATCCATACAACGTGGAATTGAACTGGCCACATTGACCACTTTGAATTTCCATGAAGAATACCTCGTTTCTGGGAAAATGGAATACTTTCTTCCTAGTCGCTTTGGGTCCAGCCCTGGTGAGAATCTGTTCTCTCAAGCTAGATCAGGTGACATGCATCCTCGTCCGGTTCGCCTACGTCATAAATTTCGCCTTCTTATCGTGGCAATGTTTTTGAAAGTTAGTAAAAATTCTTCGTACGCCGATGATGAAGAAGCTTACTACGTTGACGTTTTGAGAGGACGCACCAAAGAAAGCAAACAAGTGGCTGAAAGGACTGACCAAATCGAAGGATTGGAAGTGGATAATTACCACCTGACTCGAATGCAAGAATATGGCTCATATTACGTTGCAGGGTGGGTGGCCAGGTACACTCGTGGATCTTTTAAGGATTGTAATCGTGCAATCATTGCCACGGAGATTGATCAATCCCTTCCGTACCAGTGGACAGCAGCTATTGATAAGGGGGGCCGGGTTCACCCCTAAGGACTATTGCATGAAATCATCTCCATAGCTGAACGTTTGATGCTTAGCGCGGGAGCTCGAATCCTGCGATTAAACAACGTTTGGGACGTTCTCGCTGCAACCATCTCTGAGAAAATTGCACCAGAGCTGTACGTGATTGCCTGCACAAAATATAATATCACCAGCAAGGCTATGGATCAATTCCTCGCTCTGCATGTGCACGTATCAGCTTTGAACGCATCTCAACCCGAAGTCAGAATCGAATACGCTTCCAAGAGTGGTTTTATGAGGACTTCAGCTCAGATTGCTGGGAAACGCAAAGCCCCTGACAGAGGGTGAAGCGTGGCAACGAAGGAGTGGACCATGGGGATGTGTTCATCATTATATCTCTGGGAAGTACAGAATTATCGTCAACTGGAGAGACTTTACATAATCTTGAAATTAACTGGAATTGACCTTTCTGTGCAAAAGGATCCTAATTCGCTCGTTAGTTTTCAAGATTTTGTAAAGTCTTCTTTCACAAAATCTCACATAAAATCATCTGTTTCAGTTCAGCAGAGACACTGTAGGAGTCATGGAGGATTTTCTTCTAGTCAACTAGCTGCACCGTACGAGTCTAATGAACGTCTTCAGGATTTCCGCTTCCATTTTCCGTATAACACCTTAATCACCGTAAGAAAATTAATTTAGAATTTGCAAGTGAGTAATATTTCCTTGACCGATATTCTTGCTATTTGTCCTTCCAGGTTTCTAGATCTCCGCAATTTTCCAGCCATTATCTTAGTGGATTAGGCCTACAGGGGATACCACATTAAAACAAAACGCGTCAAGAGCTCTACCTCTCAGGTGACGTGGAAAGAGCTTCGTATGACTGGAGATTTTATCATTTTTTTTATTACCCAGGCGAAACCATGCATGTTCTCTACTTCAAAAAAGACTCTCTTCAGCATTCGCATTCCGATTCTTCGATAGATTATAGATAGATAGATTATAGATAGATAGATTATAGATAGATTAGAGATAGAAATTGAAATTTTCATACTTTCGTTGCATTTGAAACTGATCCTCGCAATCCCTTGTGGCTCCTTATTGTTACTCTTTTTTGTTTTTATTCTTAAGACTATTGCGACTGTTTTCCCCTAGTGACCCTCGCGATTTTGGTCGACTTTCATGATCCTTTGGATTACTTGTTACTGTTTTTTATCCGTTGGGACTTTTTTTTTCTTTTGTGGCTCTTAGAACCCCTTGTACTTCATTTATTTCACCCCTCGTGACCATTATGACCCTCGTATCTTTTTCAAAACTTGTTCATAGAAGAAAACATTAAAAAACATAGTTCAAACTGGGATCCTCGTTATCGTAATCCCATTCCTCCAAATTCTTCCCTATCAAGCTTTACCGAAGAGAAGAGGAATAATTAATTGAATGGACTTCTGATGTTAATTATTCTTCCTTCTAATTAGNCCTTCGGCTCGTGATATAAACCTCCCACTCGCCAAAAACCACTTTTTTGCACTCGTTACGAAATATACTATTTCTCTCTCATAAAAAAAAAATTGATTTGACGGGGATTTGAACTCGCGACGCAAGTAAAATCGGCGTGTGGTGGGAGATCTAATCTGCGTGAGGGGAAGGGACGCAACAGCGCCGTGCGCGGTTTCCATTGGAACTTGTCGCCTGTTTCGGTGTCGGCGACATCAAAGCTTCACCAT
>NW_021681064.1:0-999 GCF_001412515.2 Diachasma alloeum
GGCTAATTTCAACCGATCCGCCATGATGCTAAATGACAACGCATAAAGATATGAAGATTGAGGGGTGATCTCAGTCAGTTTCGCATCTGAACAACAGCACTATGGCGGTAGTTATTGATATTGAGGGTTTTAAAGATATTGGAAATCAGTTCATTGTGAAAGAATTCGCAATATCTGCATTGGAAGTTNGGTGATCTCAGTCAGTTTCGCATCTGAACAACAGCACTATGGCGGTAGTTATTGATATTGAGGGTTTTAAAGATATTGGAAATCAGTTCATTGTGAAAGAATTCGCAATATCTGCATTGGAAGTTAATGAACATGGAAATTTTCTCCACGACTGGGCTCTGGTGGACCCACCTCGTAAATGGGATGATTTGCTACCTAAATATAAGGAAACAAATCAGTGGTTGTCACGTCATCATCACGGGCTGCACTGGGAAACTCCCGGCGATATTGAGTACCAGGGATTAAGTGATTTTGTCAATCGTATGGTGGAGTATGTCCCACACATCTACGTCCAAGGTGCTGAGAAGAAGAAGTGGGTGGATCGGATCCTCAAGAGAGATATACCAGTTGACGATTTGAACGATCTTGGTTGTCCANGATTAAGTGATTTTGTCAATCGTATGGTGGAGTATGTCCCACACATCTACGTCCAAGGTGCTGAGAAGAAGAAGTGGGCGGATAGGATCCTCAAGAGAGATATACCAGTTGACGATTTGAACGATCTTGGTTGTCCAGTTCTGAATTACCTGAAGGAGGAAAAAAAGTGTACATATCATCATAGCCTTTATGATGGAAGTCCTGTCCACTACTATTGTGCGGTGGATAATGTGGTGCGCTTAAAAAAATGGTACGCTAGATATGAAGCTGGGTCTCTAGAAAAATCTTTGAAAAAGTTTTGTGAAAATCAACATTTGAATTCGTTGACAAGCCAGGAAATTTCTTATCTCCCCAAACACTTCATTGCAACCGTTGCCAAGGACACTGTTGATG
>NW_021681064.1:1046-1288 GCF_001412515.2 Diachasma alloeum
TGAAGGAGGAAAAAAAGTGTACATATCATCATAGCCTTTATGATGGAAGTCCTGTCCACTACTATTGTGCGGTGGATAATGTGGTGCGCTTAAAAAATGGTACGCTAGATATGAAGCTGGGTTTCTAGAAAAATCTTTGAAAAAGTTTTGTGAAAATCAACATTTGAATTCGTTGACAAGCCAGGAAATTTCTTATCTCCCCAAACACTTCATTGCAACCGTTGCCAAGGACACTGTTGATG
>NW_021681064.1:8022-30531 GCF_001412515.2 Diachasma alloeum
ACTCTAACATTTTGGTGGCAGCGTTATCTATTTTTGGAAGAGGACGGGGGCCTGATCAACCACTGTCTTATCGCATAGCAACGAAGAAGAGATAATATTCAACAATCTTTCCACCCGAGGGAGGACTGGTCATTTCAAAGTTCTTCGAGGAATTTCATCAAGGGAGCGAGAAGATTACCTTTTTGGTAAACCAGCAGAAGATAAGTCTATCCTATTTTACTTCCGTTGTACCGTCAGGGATAGCAGGGTTTTGTCCGTTGTTTTTGGAACCAGTTTTTGCTAAAGCAGTTTTGACAAGTCGCGATGTCAACTTCAGGGAGAGCTAATGGGGGTCAGGAGGGCTCTGAATTTAACTCTCATACTTTGTCACCTCCTGGCGCAAGGAGAGCCTTGTTTGAGCCCAGGGGGGAGGAAGGTAACATTAATAATGTTAACCTACAACGGGAATTCGTTCAATCTGAACATTCCAGTATGCTCGCCGGGAATCATCAGATTATTACGGAAGCTGAGATTCACGGGAGAGGCAATGACGGGCTGCCAGGGGAAAACTCAGCAGGGGAAGCAGCTGATAATAGACAGGGCACGCAGAATGCGCCTGCTCCTGTCAACCCTTCGGTGAGTCAACGTCCTGTGCATGTTAGGCCACAGATTGATCTGGATAACATTGAGAATTATCCAGAAAGTGAAGCGGAAGACCAAGCTGAATATTCCACGCCGTCCAATGTTCCCGCTGGCGGCAGGGGATTCAAGGCTAGTTCCATGCATCAGGGGGGCGATGGCCGTCAGCAGGGACCTTTGCAAAATAATCCTGCTTATGATCGCCTTTTAGGGAGAATTCGGACTCTTGAAGAGGCACGACTCAGACTCCAGAGGGAGATGGATGTTCGGGAACTAAAGGTCATTGAAGAGAGGCAATGCCGTGAGGAGGCCGAAAAACAAAGGAATGAGTACAGGGTATTCGTGGAAGATGCTTACGAGGAGCAGATGAATCAGCGGAACAGGAGTTCGCATTCGGATTTTTTGGATTTGAAGGGCGCACTCTATTTAATAAAGGTCTTCACTGGGGACGGTCCGGACAAATTGGATTGTTTCTTAGATTCCATCGCCAGCGCTAGGAGATTAATTCGTCCAGGTTTGGAAAATCAACTGTTAGATGGAATTTTGGGAAGTAAATTGGAAAGTGCTGCGCATAAACAATTGAAGCATCGTACGGTAAAAACATTCGAGCAGCTGAAAAGTGAATTGGAATCACTTTTTGGGAAGACTCGGAATGTCGTCGGCCTGCAAGCTGAGTTCAGCAAATTGCAACAACGCAAGAGTGAGGACGTTGGAAAATTCGTCCAGCGCACGGAGGAGGTCACGATGGATTATTTGAATGGGCTATTGGGTCTTCATCCAGAGCTCTCGCAGGGAGAGAAGGAAGCAGCTACGAAGGTCTTGGAAACTATGGCGAAATTGGTGTTTGAACAAGGATTGCGGGGTCAACTTCAAATTCTGGTGAGAGCAAATCACTATAAAACACTCTATGACTCTTGCACTGGAGCTGTGGATCTAGAAAAAACAATTTCTGGAAATACCAAGAGCAAGAGAGGGGGAAACTTTGGACAAAATCGGAATTCCTTTGGAGGCGGCAAAATTTCCATGGGTCGTCAGTCTATTGGAAGCTGTTTTTCTTACGGTCAAACGGGTCATCTTGCGAAGAATTGTGGAAAGTCACAAGGAGGGCAACGAAAAGTCGTAGTATCAACGCATTCGGCTCTGTTTGTCAATATTGCAAATATGCGGGCCACGATTTTGCTGACTGTCATAAATTGAAGAGAAAACTGGGGCTAACTGAGACATCGAAAGTGAGTTTCGGGGCGATGAAACAATTTAACTCAGGTTCGAATAAATTTGCGCCTGGGGGAAAATAAAATAATGCACAAAATAATAATGGTGGTAATGATAAGAATAATACGGAAGGAGGAAATAAAACTCTTCCACTACCGGTCGGCGCTTATCAAATTATGATGGTGCGGACTACGGAGGTAACCGGAGAACGGGTCACCGATAAGCGGCATATGATAGCTCCAGTTCTGCCGGCGCAAATAAAGACGCAGATTTTACTCTCTTTTACGCTGATGAATTGAAACAACCTATGTTTTTTTTAACAGATTCGGGAGCTAAGGCGTCTCTAATTAAAATTAACAAATTGATTGAGGAAGCAGAGATAACGCGAGGGCGGCGACTTTTGAGAGGAATTTCAAATCAGGACGTCGCAACACTGGGGGAAGTGATTCTTTATCTACAAGTGGGTAAGGAAATTTTGGGACATAAATTTCAAGTTGTTCCGGAGAATTTACCATGTGTTGGGGGAATTCTGGGAGAGAATTTTCTGGCGTCTCCAAGTTTGAAAGTTGAGACAATTCACGGAAAATCATTAAAGATTAATGGTCATCGTTTTGATCTGTTCGAGGATAAGGAACCTACGAGGTTAAAAGCTAGAACAGAGACTTTGGTTCAAACGCCAACATGCAGCAAAGGGACAGGGATTGTTCTTAAGATGAAGCTGAAGAAAGGCGTTTTCGTGGGGGAATGCTTGTCGGAAGTCGTCAACGGTTTCGTGAACGTGTGTGTAATCAATACCAATGATACGGACGAGTTCGTTAACTTACCAGTCGTCGAGTTGGAGAAACTAGCCACTGAGATCGAAGTCATGACCCTGCGAAATTCGTATAAAGGCGAAAGGAAAGATCGCATAAAATTGTTGCATGAAAATCTGCGGATTGAGCATCTGAACCAGGAAGAACGAGACAGTTTGGTGGAGATTTTGGAGCAATTCAACGCCATTGTGCAGTTGCCGGGGGATGCTCCAGGCGTAACAGATCATCTAGAACATGAGATTCCGTTGAAACCAGGGACTGTTCCAATTAACGTTCGACCTCATCGATTGCCGCAATCGCAAGAGGGGGAGGTCGACCGTCAAATCAAGAAGGTGCTGCGGAACGGAGTGGTCCGACCAAGCAGAAGTCAATGGAATGCACCTTTATTGGTCGTTCCAAAAAAAGATGGATGCGTCGGGGAAAATTAAATTCCGAGTTGTTGTTGATTTTAGACGACTAAATGACGTCACTATAGGTGATTCATTTCCATTGCCTAACAATGCCGACATTTTGGACAGATTGGGGAATGCAAAATATTTTTCAACGTTGGACTTGGCATCAGGGTTTCATCAAATAGCTGTGAAGGAGGAAGATAAATGCAAGACTGCAATTTCTACACCGTACGGGCATTACGAGTTCAATCGTCTGCCTTTTGGGGTAAAAGGAAGCCCAGCGACGTTCCAGCGTTTGATGAATTCTGTATTGGCTGGAATTCAAGGACTACAATGTTTCGTGTACCTGGATGACATCGTCATTTTTGGTCCAAGCCTGAAAGACCACAATAAAAGGCTGGTAGAGGTCCTGAAACGGCTGAAAGAGGCGAATCTACGACTTCAGCCAGATAAGTGTAATTTTCTAAGAAGAGAAGTTGTTTATCTTGGGCACGTTATTACTGCAGAGGGGATTAAAGTTGACCCTAGTAAAATAGAGGCAGTGGAGAATTTTCCTGATCCACAAAATAGGAAGGAGGTAATGTCTTTCCTTGGTCTAGCCGGTTATTATCGGAAATTCATAAAGGGTTTTTCCGAAATTGCAAAACCGCTGACCGAGCTACTAAAAAAAGATGTTCAGTGAACCTGGGGAGAGAGAGAGAGAAAACTGCAGTAAAATTTTTGAAGAAGACTGATGACGGCACCTATCCTCCAGTATCCGGATTTTGAGAGGACTTTTCTTTTTGCGACAGATGCGTCAAAAATGGCTGTGGGCGCCATTCTGTCGCAGGGGGAAATTGGCAAAGATTTGCCGATTGCTTATGCCAGTAGAACCCTAAAAACAGTGGAACAAGGTTGGAGTACTACGGAAAGGGAGTTGTATGCTGTTGTTTGGGGAGTTAAGCATTTTAGGCCTTATCTATACGGCCGTAAATTCATCGTTGTCACGGACCAGAGACTCTTACGATGGATTTTCAACGTTAAGGACCTGGAATCGAAATTAATGCATTGGCGCATAAAATTGGAAGAGTATGACTATGAAGTCGTTTACAGGGCCGGGAAGTTAAATGCCAACGCTGATGCGCTCAGTCGTATCAACGTTGTAACCCGAGCTCAGGCGAAATCCGAGTCTACTAATCAGAGTGACGCGGGGGCACTCGATGGATGAAGCTGAAATAATCACTCCGGCTGACGATGAGATAATGGGTATTCTGCAGGAATATCACGACACGCCGTTTGCGGGACATCCTGGGGCAAAACGGATGTATGCAAAATTACGTCAGAGGTATCAATGGAAAGGGATGAAAGGGGATGTGGAGAAATTTGTGGCGATTTTGTGGAATGCCAGCTTAATAAGCTGGGAAAAGCAACAAAAGTACCAATGGTTATCGGGGAGAGTCCAGAGGAGGCGTTCGAGCAATGTGCCATGGACATTGTTGGTCCATTACCGGTCACGGAAGCTGGCAATAAATATATTCTCACGGTTCAGGACGCCTTAACGAAATTCAGCAGGGCAATTCCAATTCCGGACCAAGAGGCCAATACCGTTGGGCGCGCATTTGCGGAGAAAATCGTGTGTGAATATGGGACACCACGGAAATTACTTATCGATAAAGATCCGAATTTTGTTGGTGAGGTTTTCAAGAACGTCTGTAAATTGCTGAAAATAAAGAAAATACAGACTACTGCGTATCATCCGCAAACGAACGGAATTGTTGAGAGATCTCATCGCACTCCTGCTGAATTTTTAAGGAGTTTCATTGTGGAGGATCAGACGGATTGGGACACATGGCTTCCGTATGCGATGTTCGCATATAACACGACTCCTCATTCGGCGACTAAAATGATGCCATTTGAGCTGATGTTCGGTAGAGGTGCCGAGTTACCAACAGCTATCAAACAGCTTCCGCGTTTGACGTATTGTTACGATGATTTTGCAGAGGAACTGCGAGAGAGATTGCGAGCAGCACACCAGGAAGCGAAGGAGAAACTCGACGCAGGCAAGGAAAAGTCGCAAGTGCAGTATGACAAAAATGCTGAGGAAATGGAATTTCAAGTTGGAGACAAAGTACTGATGAAGAACGAAGTTCTGCGGCGAGGGCGCTCCAAAAAGCTTTCCCAACCCTGGATTGGACCGTATGAAATAGTCGAGAGGAATTCTGATGTAAATTACACCATCAGATATGGCATCAAAAAAAGGACTCAGAGGGTACATGTTAATAGACTGCGTCCATTTATAGTCGCATGACTATATGGACCCCAGCCTCGGAGTGAATTGAAACAGACACATATTTCATTGGAAAATAGAGAAATTTTAATTTCAATGAAAATGGGGGACTTACAAATTGTTTATAAAATTTCAGTAAACTTTTTGTATAAGTTATTGACGCAAACTCTGGCCGTCTGTGAAGTCGGGGTACCGCAGATGCCAGCCCCAGCCAAGATAAAAGAGTGTTGGATTGAAGAAGATGTAATTCCGGCAATGGGGACAGGTGGTCTCCGATCGCTCCAACCATTGAGGTACGTGGCACGGCTGGAGGGCGGGGGTCTCGCCGTACAGAAGACGAAGTTTGAAAATATCTTCGACGTCATCAGCGATCACTTTGAGTTCCCACAAGGCGTTAAGATCCATTCGCCTTTGATTCCTCCATCGAGCTTGCGGTAGCCATGGTTGACGTATCCATGGCGATAGGGATAAGTGGAGGCCTGCAACAGGAGGAAAAGGCACATTTCAGGCACACGGTGAAGGCCGAACGTGCCGAGAAAATTCAGGGGAGACGAATTCAAAATCTACTCACCAGGTATGAGAACATGAACGCGTCGATTGAATGGCGCAGATAAGGATGTCCACGAGATCTCGCAGCTCTAGCCCTTGGACGCCTCACATTTCGAGACACGGAGGGTCTGCTAGCCCTACGAGGGCAATCACGAGTACGGTGGCCTTCCAAGCCACAATCGATGCACGATAGTTCACACTCACGAGCAAGATGCCCCAATCGGTTGCACGTAAAACACCTCCTCCAATCCATTTTCGGGTTTTTCCTGTCAACTTCGTTAATTGGAGCTGCAGAGAGAACCGTGGCAATTTTTGAGCGCACCGCGTTTTTGTATTCGAGGGTGGAGCGTCAACAAACATGGCCGCCAACGAGCCAAAGACGGAGTCCGCGTCGCCCGGTGTCAATATGTTCTCGGAGTTCAAGAGCCTTTGGTTTTACAAAACTCTTGGAATCAGCATTTTTGTTTCCTGCGTTGCTCATGCTAGGAAGCATAACGGCTCAAGTGCGGGGGGAGGAGGTGCATGCGATCGAAAAGTTCGCTCACACGCCCGGAATTTATTTTGAGCCAATTGGGAAAATGTATCTCAGCACCCAGGTTTGGTCCATAGCTGCGAGTACAGATGTCTCACCGTGGCTAGCGAGGGCTGACCAACTTCAAGAACATCTGAGCCACACAAAAGAGCTTTGTGCAAGAGCAGGTCCATGGAGAACCAACTTCCGACTCATTGTGGACCAGTGGATCAACGAATTCGCGGAAACAAGAGACGTCATTACTGGACTATTGGGTTTTAACGATGCAAGCAAACAGCGTCGAGGCCTTATAGACGGTTTGGGCACTGTTGCCAAATCGCTGTTTGGAACTATGGACGCTCAGGATGCCCAAGAGATATTCGAGAGGCTTGCACACCTAGAAAGTAGAGTCAAGGGGACTTTGGATAGTTCCAGGAAGCAACTGGACATTGTCAACTCAACACTCTTCCAGTTGGGACACACGGAGGAAATAATCAAGGAGAATGAGGACATTTTGCTGAAGTCAATGCAGCTAATAAAAGAAGAGAATTCGCAGGTAGCTCACAGACAAAATATAGATGAACATCTGTTAGTCCTAGAAGCCATCTACAGAGGAGTAAGGGAAGACGCCGTGAAAATAAAAAAACTCTTGACCGAATCCAGAGGTTTGATATTGGGAACCGGAGTTTTCACGGAGACTAGCCTACTCGCTCTTCTCCGCACAGGGAAACTACCAAAGGGACTGAGTTTTCCCTTCGAGGTAATAGTAGGTGGAATGCATAGATTACAAGAGATTTCAACTACGAGTATTTTTGCTCCACTTTTGCCCCACAAAGTGGAGCATAATTACTCAATCATTCCGAAAAATGAGCGAACAAATGTAGCACATATTTCGGAATACAAACATAGAATTAAGCAATTGTATACTTACTCAGAATATACGTGCATTATAAAGCGCGTATATTCGCATTAATAAGTAAGCCAGTGGATCATGCATCAGCATTTCCACTGGGCTCAATCGCATGGTGTTATCGTAACACCATACAGATATGAGGCAATGGCCAAGACATCATAGCCTCTCGTTGTAATAAATACTCGAGAGACTGATGGCTCCGGGCCAGTAACTTAACCGATTCTTATCGCGGTTCACCTGATACCTTCCATATCAGAATGAACACATTGAATTGTCTTTTTAAGAGTTGAGATTAAATGAAGGATATTATTTAGTATTCGTCTCGCAAGTGCTATTTCTTCCGAATTACCGAACCCAACCGCTCGGGACTCTAACACTCATCTCCATATGGCTATCCCATTTTGAAATACCCCGGAAAAGTTGAGTAATATCATCATCCATCGAAGAAAAAAAAAATTATTCGATTTTCGAATGGCCCCTGCGAAACAGAGGGATGAAAATAACTAAAAACTTTAAAAACGGCTTAGTATTCATCCTCGTAGTACTGTTGTATTTTTAGTCTCAAAGTATATAAAAAAACGAAAAAAATCTTCTTTTATTTATTAAAATCGGCTAATTTGTTCGCAAGATATGATTTTTCAAAAATTTGAGCTTTTGTTATTTGTCCTGGCCAAACAATTAATGTTAAAGGAACGAAAATTTAGAGAAAGTATGTACTCATATAGTAATTGACTGGGAGCATGCTAATTCAGGATTCTGAGAACCAAAAAAATCCAGGGTGGCTGAGTTGACATGGAATATCCCATATGTATCTTGGAGTACTTTTCAGCAGCTCATCATTGGGTGCTATCTCTGCCAGGGAGGCAACTCGGAAGGCTAAGCAGGCCAAAGGTATGGTAATTGGCCTCCTTGTTGGTGCAAAGTGTGATTCGTAGCGGTGCGTTAGTAAATTATTTGAGTCAATCTCTAAATCCACTTTATTGCACGCCTGTCCAGTCTGGGCTCTTGATTATTTTGATTTCATTCCTAGTTGTACATCTAATTGTACACTCAGATTGGAACTGGGCTTAATCAGGCTCGAGCACGTCATCATGGGTATCACTATAAACTATATAATTAAGATCCTGAAAATGTTCGATGATAGATTACCTAAGATTTGTTTTAAGCAACTAACGGAATATGCATCCAATCCTAATCCTCTCAAAGATCCCTCTAAACTTCGAAAATTCAATTGGGCCCTTAGAATCAAGGAATTTTTGTCTCTTGTTGATTATATAGAGCTTTGGGGGAATTTTGATGTCGATTTATGGATTTTTAACAAAAATAAAATGCTGGACAGATATAAAAATTTTCTGGCAGGGAGAGATCTGTCGGATTGGGCGAGCCTTGCGCATAAAATTCCGTTTGCCAGAGATTTCACCTCATTTGATAATTCTTATCTGATTCGCAGATGTATATTCTCAATGCTTAGAGCTAAAACTCAATTAAGGTTGGCCAACCCTTACAATTGTAAGTTCGTGATCAACGGTAATATTTATAAACTGTTTCCGTTCGAGATATGTCAATGTTATTCATGAGGTGCTATGGAATCTATTTGGCACGTTTTGGAATTCTGTCCTCTGTACGAAGAGCCTCGCCGTAAGTGGCCACTTACGGCGAGGCTCTTCGTACAGAGCCTCGCCACTTGCGGCGGCAGGCTTCTATCCACAGCTTCGTGGTCTCAGTCCTAAAGATTTTCTAGACTTCCTAGACTCTCCTGATAAGTCTTCCACCAGAGCTCTTTTTTGTTTTTTGGCCAGTGCTTTCAGCCTGAGAGTCTTTTTTCGAAAGTCAATCTTCCTTGTATTTTAGATCTGACCAATTAATCACCAAGTTTTTTACTTCATTCGCCACAGACCCAAATGATATGAATATGAATATTGATCTCGCGGTTGTTCTTGATAATAATATTGTTCTTGATTAATTACCAGCTTAGTTTATTCTCTCATGTACAACTTAGTATGGAACTCACAAGTTTATTACATTACTGTAGTGGCTTTACTGCGCAATAATTTATTGCCGATTTACTTAAAAAAAAAACAAAAAAAAAGTATGTGATTTATTTAAAGTATGCTGTAGCTCTGGTTAGAGTAATTGTTCGAACTCAATCACTATCTTTGTTTTAAATTAGAATAAACACATTTTGTTTTCTTTTGTATTTTGTATGTACTGGAACCTGTTTCTGTCATAGGGAGTCCTCCCCTACGAGACAGGCAAATAAATAATAAAATAATAAATAATAATAAAAATCCGTAAGTATTATATTTTAATCTTGACCAATAATAAGATTGCATTAAAATTAAGCTCTTGATGTTTCAAAGGTTCGAATGGATGCCCATTCGGCGGTGATTATATTGTTCCCTATCAATTAAAAACCCATGATTCTCGGTGGGTGGTTCTACACTATTAGAAATTTTTCAGAATTTCGTAGAAAATATCGTGGTAATTTTCATGAGAGTGACATTGAATCCAATTTAAGGGAAAAACGGTTACCACATTTCACGTTTTAGGTAGAATTTGCGGAAATTTATGAGTTTTCAGTAGGCGTAGGCCGGAAATTTCATAACCTGGTTGAATTTTCCATAAACATGAGTAGGTATTCAAAAGTAAAATGACATGAACTTTCAATATTTCCCTGAATTTTCCCGATTTTTTCGAATTTTTACGAAATAATTTTTTTTCATCGTTATTTTACATCGCTTCGATTCCGTTAGGGTATACTGCAATGATGATCAAGACTTTAAATGGTTAGATCGCACCATTCTACCCGGCCGGGATTTGAACTCGGAACCTTTCGCATGTGAGGCAAGGAACTTACTCAGTACGCCAAGCCACCGGAATATTACGGAATAATTAAAGTGAAAAATCAAGTGTTCTATCGATTTTCAGATCATTTGAACAAAAAATCAATGGAGTATTTTATTTTTCAACGAGAAGATTTCTTGAAATTGCAGTGGAAATTAAACACGATAAAAATTGCCGGGACTTGACATAGAAAATTCCGATAAAAATTTTTACCAGTGTAGCCCCGCCTCTCCTATCCAGGGTTCGCGACAGAAGAGCAGTAGAATTAAGTCCAGTAGTTGAAAAAAAATTTAATTGATTGACTGAATCAACCTGTTTTAGTTTGACCTATGTCAATATGTCCAACTATAGCCACTGCTTTTTTCATTTTCGAGTGGTCTCTCACCTTTTGTGTTGTCTTTTCGTTCTTCTTGGTACTAACACTCCTTCGGAGATTGAACTTCCCCATTTTTTGCGAATGGTGGAAAAAGAAAGGCAGGAGAGACGAGAACAAATACGGAAGGAAGCCCGAGATTACAAAACTTCTCAGTCTGAGCGGGGGAAAAATGGTGGAAAGAACGACGAAGGAAGTAAAAGTGGAATGGTCGAAGAATAGGGAGAGAAAAAGTGTGCAACATAATGACTTTTCTGGGACAGCATGAAGGACTCTTTTCTTATTACGTGCAATATTGGCAAATTTTACTATCCGAAAGATAATCCTGAAACGAAATGGAATGCAAGTGGAGGAGAAACACGCTTTTTCTATAAATTTCCGCGACAAAATGCTCGAAAAAATAAAGACGTTGTTCCTAGCCACAACTGTGTTGGTGACATCTGGTTTGACGACAATTTATGCTTATGAAAATTCGGTTTTAAAGGAAAACACCATCATTCCAGTTCCATTCGGTTTTAAAGCAAAATACCATCACAGGTTTCTTGTGTCGAATTCCGTTAAAAATAAAATAAAATATCGTCATGCTCACATTATGTTACTCGGTAGGGACTTTTCCTCAGTATTGTTGATATCATTCTTCATCAATATCGGAAGGACATGGCAGACAATGAGGGAGTCGATCGTATCGATTGCAAGAGGGGCAGGACAGGGAGATGAATTGAAAATGGGAGGAAATACATATGGTTTGGGTCATCGTTCTGTGCATTGAACGCTCGTAGAGTTTCGGGGGTAGCCGTATCGGCGTCATATATTCTCACTATGAACCTGCCCCCGTGAATTGTCGAGGCAAATCTCGACGGTTGTTGCTTTTCACTTAATCTTGGAATATTACTCAGTGGAGTGAGACAGGGGGGAAATGAGTTGCTACATCGGGACACATTGTCGTTTGTATTTCACCTGCATCGGGTGGGGGGCTGTTTGCTATTGTATCGGGGTGAATCGCATATGAAACTCGCCTGTCACGATTTTCTCAATTGGAACGTTGGCAGAATTTATGATGGAGCGGTCGCAAAATGGCTGGAATGAAGAGAATTAATACAGTGGACTCTGGTTAGAGTCGACTGTTTTGCGGGATAGGGGAAGCGAATTCGGAGAATTCGACTCTATTTCCCTGCCCCCACTACGCGCTCACGCCGAGCCCGACTTCCGAGAACTGGGAACGATAAAATGAAAAATACTATTTCTTTTCTCTCTCAATTCACCACTTTATTTGAATGATAAACTTTAGTTCACAGTTTCAACTATAATAGCAATATTCATATAGATTCAGACGATTTTTTCATTATCAATATTTTTAATTTCATTGACTATATTTCATCACAGAAACTTTGTACCTAACATTCCATAGAACAGATATTTCTTCTGGAGTTAACAAACCATGTGAATCAAAAATGTTACAGTCGTTTTTTTTACCTCCCTTCATTATTTGATTTAATCCAATTTCGAATTAATTTTATGCCAACAAAACGAGATCCTCCCCCCATGACAGCCAGAAGTGGACTAAATTTTTTGATCGACAATTCAAATGCAGAATATTTTATTTTTAGTCTTTACTGGAATCAGAAGACAATAGCAATTTGAAGAAAATATTGGAGTGTTTACTCTCCGGCTTGCGTGGGGGGAAGCGCTCGGAGTGGGGGAAGCGCTCGAGCGGCAAGACAAAAAAATTGAGGGGAAGTTCGACACTAACCAATATGCCTCTAACCAGAGTCCACTGTNCCTTTTGTGTTGTCTTTTCGTTCTTCTTGGTACTAACACTCCTTCGGAGATTGAACTTCCCCATTTTTTGCGAATGGTGGAAAAAGAAAGGCAGGAGAGACGAGAACAAATACGGAAGGAAGCCCGAGATTACAAAACTTCTCAGTCTGAGCGGGGGAAAAATGGTGGAAAGAACGACGAAGGAAGTAAAAGTGGAATGGTCGAAGAATAGGGAGAGAAAAAGTGTGCAACATAATGACTTTTCTGGGACAGCATGAAGGACTCTTTTCTTATTACGTGCAATATTGGCAAATTTTACTATCCGAAAGATAATCCTGAAACGAAATGGAATGCAAGTGGAGGAGAAACACGCTTTTTCTATAAATTTCCGCGACAAAATGCTCGAAAAAATAAAGACGTTGTTCCTAGCCACAACTGTGTTGGTGACATCTGGTTTGACGACAATTTATGCTTATGAAAATTCGGTTTTAAAGGAAAACACCATCATTCCAGTTCCATTCGGTTTTAAAGCAAAATACCATCACAGGTTTCTTGTGTCGAATTCCGTTAAAAATAAAATAAAATATCGTCATGCTCACATTATGTTACTCGGTAGGGACTTTTCCTCAGTATTGTTGATATCATTCTTCATCAATATCGGAAGGACATGGCAGACAATGAGGGAGTCGATCGTATCGATTGCAAGAGGGGCAGGACAGGGAGATGAATTGAAAATGGGAGGAAATACATATGGTTTGGGTCATCGTTCTGTGCATTGAACGCTCGTAGAGTTTCGGGGGTAGCCGTATCGGCGTCATATATTCTCACTATGAACCTGCCCCCGTGAATTGTCGAGGCAAATCTCGACGGTTGTTGCTTTTCACTTAATCTTGGAATATTACTCAGTGGAGTGAGACAGGGGGGAAATGAGTTGCTACATCGGGACACATTGTCGTTTGTATTTCACCTGCATCGGGTGGGGGGCTGTTTGCTATTGTATCGGGGTGAATCGCATATGAAACTCGCCTGTCACGATTTTCTCAATTGGAACGTTGGCAGAATTTATGATGGAGCGGTCGCAAAATGGCTGGAATGAAGAGAATTAATACAGTGGACTCTGGTTAGAGTCGACTGTTTTGCGGGATAGGGGAAGCGAATTCGGAGAATTCGACTCTATTTCCCTGCCCCCACTACGCGCTCACGCCGAGCCCGACTTCCGAGAACTGGGAACGATAAAATGAAAAATACTATTTCTTTTCTCTCTCAATTCACCACTTTATTTGAATGATAAACTTTAGTTCACAGTTTCAACTATAATAGCAATATTCATATAGATTCAGACGATTTTTTCATTATCAATATTTTTAATTTCATTGACTATATTTCATCACAGAAACTTTGTACCTAACATTCCATAGAACAGATATTTCTTCTGGAGTTAACAAACCATGTGAATCAAAAATGTTACAGTCGTTTTTTTTACCTCCCTTCATTATTTGATTTAATCCAATTTCGAATTAATTTTATGCCAACAAAACGAGATCCTCCCCCCATGACAGCCAGAAGTGGACTAAATTTTTTGATCGACAATTCAAATGCAGAATATTTTATTTTTAGTCTTTACTGGAATCAGAAGACAATAGCAATTTGAAGAAAATATTGGAGTGTTTACTCTCCGGCTTGCGTGGGGGGAAGCGCTCGGAGTGGGGGAAGCGCTCGAGCGGCAAGACAAAAAAATTGAGGGGAAGTTCGACACTAACCAATATGCCTCTAACCAGAGTCCACTGTAATTGGAAACTGAGGTCGGTTCATAGACGATTCATAACAAGATGATTTACTATAAATAATTGAATGGAAATCCTCTAGATGAATCTGTGATGGAGTCGTCAACAGTAATTTTGAAAAAATTTTGTCGTGAAATAATTTGTTATCGGAACAATTTGGTGTTCAATAGGATTTAAATGAATGAGATCAATCGACGCCAGAGCATTTCAATATTCGATGAATGTTTTCGTATCTACAAGAGAAATGGACATATTGTTTATGAAGAACTTTTTCGTAAACTGAATCACCTGCAGTGCATTCACTGCAGTATGCGCTGAATTTTACATTCATAATGCCAAGTAAATTCTGTGCTATCAAGGTCTATCGATATTATCATCTGGTGCTGTAGAATACGTAATTTTTTCATATATCCGTTGAAAAAAAGGTCACTCATTACTCATTTGGTAGGGAAAAGCGGGGCAAAGTGAACCGGCGTGAGATACAGAAATAACCACAGTCTCATTTTGCCCTGGTCTCCCTTAATCGTCTAATTATCTAATTAGAAAATTCAATGGTACACTGTTAAATTTTTTGTCTGAAATTTCCGGTACACTTTTTGAAAATTTTTAATGAATTTAATTAACACTGAAATTGTAAGGAATTTCTTCACGGGAAATTCAGAATTTCGTGGACAAATTAAGGAGAACTGTAAATTTAATTTGGATTTTTTCCTGAAAATAAAATGAAAACCAGAAAATTCCGGTGAATATATTTTGGAAGTTTCAGAATAGTCACACCGAATTCGATTTAGCGGGAAAAAATAATGAAATTTCAAATTTCACTGAAAATTCTATGTAATTTGGCACTGAATATTCATATTAGATTGGAAATTCAAATAAATTAAGCAATTCTCGTCTTTATACTGCTTAAAATTCTAGAATTTTACTGAATTTTCAATGAAACTTTAAATTTCATGATTTTCCAAACAGTGTAGGGTGAAATTCTTATCACCTATTTGTTCAACTGACCCTCATGATTATTTGACCTCTATACTTGTTTTACCCCCACACTGTTAGAAATTTTTTTTAATTTCATGAAAGATATTATAGTAAATCTCATGAGAGTGACATTGAACCGAATCAAATTTCAGGTTTCAAGCAGATCCAGATCATTTGAACAGAAAATCAATGAAATATTTGATTTTTCAAAGATAAGATTTCCTGAAATTTCAGTGGAACTTGAACACGATAAAAATTTGCGGAATTTGGCACAGAAAAGTCAGACGAAAATTTTTCACAGTGTACCACGTAATTATACTAAATTGGTAATGAGATGATTATTGAATCGCTAATAATTTTATTTTTTGTGGCATATCTTTCATTCCTAAACATATGTAAATTACATCGCTACTGTCACAGTTTTAACGCTCAACAAAAACATTCTCATTTATTGTCTTGATTCATTCGCACGTGCTTGGCTAACATCCGTGGGAACCCATTCCCATATCAGTCGCCCCTCTCTTCCTTATTCACCGTCATTTTACCTTCACCTCCGTCCATCAAATGCAAATAAAACGATTACCTCATGAATCCTTCATTATACAACATCAAATGATATTTATCCATTCCTCGAGTGAATAAAATAAAATCCTCTGTGGCTGCAGTGAATTTTTATCTCAAAGACTATCCCGGTGCAAAGGAGCGGGAGAGCGGAAAAACATGAGTGTACGTGTCTCCCAAGTAGCAAAGTCCTTCAGTGGGAGTTGGAGTAAGCGTTTCCCGTAGCACGTAAGGTTCATGCGCACGTGGTTAGAGATAAGGAGGTGGAAGAGGGTAGTGAGAAACCAGTTGGTTCGTTGAATCAACCCTAGTAGAGAAAATCCCAGCGTTTATGTATGATTGACTCACAGAAATAAATCTATACTGTCGTGTGAAAAATCCTCAGTCTTATGTTAACAAAGCGTTACGGAGAATTTAAGACGTTAAGATCGACTATATTTTTCTAAACATTTTTTTCTCGTGAAAAAATTGATCTAGAACTGACCATTCGATAATTCTTTCAGATCGCTCTGCCCTTGATCAAACGGAACGTTGGGAGTGTGACAGTCATTGATGTATAGAAAATATATTTAGCATTTTTTGGCTGGAATTTTCGACGCAATTTTTGGAGATATTCATCAATTGACCATTGATGTTTGGAGTTCCATTGGAATGTCAAAGAATTCCGACATTAAAAATTCACAATTTGATGAAAAAATCAATAGAAATCGTAAATTTCAGTTTAATTATTCCATGGAAATCAATAGAAATAAGGGCAGTTCACTTAAATATTTTTGAATTTTCATTCAATTTTAAAGAATCTTCAATTCATTTATCTACATATCAGTACTAGAATTCTTTCCATTCTCCCTATTATATCTGGTCCGTAACATATGGAACACTGACTGTAATTATAGAATCGAGCTTTATCCACAATTTAAAAATGTTATTTCAATGAAGCTAGTTTGTAAAGAGTTCACAAATTTAATCTGGAAATTTTTATCGTGTTCAAGTTCCACTGAAATTTCAGGAAAATCCAGGGAAAAATTGAAAATTCTTATCATTTTGTTTCAAAATATTCATGTTCCACTGAAAATTCAACCAAGTTGTGAAATCTCCATGTTACTTTCTCTGAAAACTCATGAGTTTCCATTAATTCTACTTAAAACTTGAATGAGATTTACTATAATATCTTCCATGAAATTTCAAAATATCTAATAATCATTTTTTAAAAAAACCTTTAAATCGGATGACAATTATTTTCGCTTGACCTACGGGGTTTAATGGGTTGGGTCTAAAATCTTTCTCACTCTTTAAGGTACTCCATGAAATATGAAGAGTGTTTATAACTGTTTTTATCAACCGAAGACTTTCCAATTTCAGTATGGAATCTCTTAATTTAAGCAAATATCAAATGTCTTCTACGAATTCAACCCTTAAGTGGTTGCATCGTAAGGGAATTCCCGCTAAATCATACGCAACCTATAGGGCGCCACTGTAGAGCGAGTAAGATCCTATTGTAAAAAGGAGAAAAGAAATCGATCTCGATATATCTCGAAAATCTCGAATAAGGGTAAGCGTAACACTGAAACCAAAGCGCCACTATGTGAGGAGATTAGAAGGCGCGTGCGTAGCACGCATGGTCGATTCGCGATCGCAACGTAGATGTGGGAGCCACCAAGTGGTCTCTAAACTAACTACCTTTGGGGACCAACCAATGAGATCCCTCGGAGGGAGCCAATGATGGAGCTTAACAAATGAGATTAAAGAATCCAATGATCTCATTGGTTGGCCGCCAAGAGTAGTTAGTGGAGAGATCACTTGATGGCTCCCACATCTCCGTTGCGATCGCGAATACTAAAAAAGCGCGACGACTTAAGGGTTAACCAGTCTTTCAAATTTTATTTCATTGAAAAAATATTTCAAAAAATGAGTATTTTTTAAATCAAGTAACCACTGAAATTGTCTATATTAATACACATAAAGGTCAGGAATTGTTAACAAACAACCGAAAATCGATTCAGCTGTAAATATCATTGAAGAATTCAACTTTTAAAGAAAAACCAAATCCTCAATTTTAGCCTATAAATTGGAAAACAAAATGTTAGTCTTGAATTCATCTGAGTGATCTCAATTGGTAGCTGAGAAGTATCGCTCAGTCGATACAATATCCTTGTACGTATATCCTCCGTGTATTAGTAATCTTCCGTAATGGGGACCGTCCCACTGGTACGGGCAAGCCAGTCTACACTATTAGAAAAGATTGTAATTTTATAAGACACTCATCACATATGCGTTCGCAACAGCGAGCAATTTCTGTAAGTGTTTTGCAGCATCATATGTGGCCGTCCGCATGAAAGGGAATTTTTTAAAAAGGAGTTATGTACACTTCGATAATATTGATAACATTTCGCACATTTTAAGTCCAAAATGACCCTAATAGCGTGAAAGGCAATGTCGCCAGAGAACATGAAAAAGTTATTTAAGATTGCGAAGACCAAAACATGGATATATTGGAAACTGAAATCTACAGAGTGGGCTTTTTTCATACGGTCATATGATAATTATCTCATTATTGTGTGAGGAGTGATTAGATTAGAATAATATTATTTTAAATTACCATCTCAATCTAATCATGAAACAGACAATAAAATAATATTGACACCTTAACATCAGACAAGCGGATCTGCATAGGGAACTCATAGAAGTTACGCCTGTCTGTTAGTAAGGTGTCGATAAGGTAGCGAAGCCAGTTTCTGATCAGTTAAGCTCAGCGGCGGGCTCAGGTTAAGGTGAAAAATAAGAAAACAGCAAATAAAAACGGAGTGAAACTTCTTTTAAAGTGGAACAGACATTTAACATCAATTAAAAATCCACTTTTGAGCCACAAATATCAAATAATTAATAAAAAATTAACATTAAGAAAATTCCGCCTTGGCGGTAGTTTATGATCACGATTTAGTCGCATGAGGTAGTTTTTGATCACGAGTGGAGGCAGCTTCTGATCATTGGGATGAGGAGAATAATGACTTAATTTCCTACTTGTTTCATCTCTAACTGATCATTAAATTTTTTTTTTTATTATTAATAAATAATCCGAGGTAGTTTTTAGCTTCTGCGGTCAGCAAAAACCAAATTTAAGGGTAATAAATAATAAAAATGTGGAAATTTTTGAAAATTCCTCATAACAAAAATAGTGATGTTCTTTGGAAATTCCATCTCCGAACATGAGAGACGGCTCAACCAACTTGACTAGCGTCCGAGTCCAAGATTTCCTGCTTAATCTTCTTGGCAGCTAAAGGACTTGCACATTTAACTTCTTTCTCAGTTCTCTTCCAAGCCTCTTTCAATTTTCTTTTCTGGGCCTTCAACTCAGGGGCGGCGGAACCATAGTTGAACGTGTTGAGTACTCAACACCTGAAATTTTTCAGGTGTTGAATTCAACACCTCAGAAAAATCGAGAGGGAAAAATAATTTTCATCGCAATTATCGACCGATGAGGTAAATAAAACGTTAATTTCTCTCGGTAACCGTCGTGAGTCTATTATCGACTGAGTCAGCGTATGCATGTGTATGAATGTGTGTGCTTGCTCACGCTCGTGCAGTGGACAATTGTGTAGGTTGCACAGACCCACCACCACAGCTGAGTTTCCGAGCACTTCCGAATCATTATGTCGGTGTATTCGTGACTACCTGATATGTTTGCCCCTTGAATAACATCTGCTAGGCCAAGATGAAAAGATTTCTCATACCATTAAACAAGGCAGTCGACGCAGAGCCTCAACAACGCAACCTACCCCTTACAGACGACTTAACCTATAAAGATTCAGACTCTTTTGACACACATCTACCCAGAAAAACAAAAATTGAATAACAGCAACAAATGTGAGAGTGATTCCGAAAATATCCCCACTCAAGATAAACAGTCAAGTAAGATTTCCTACAAATCATTGAAAATCACGCCAGCCTCGTTATTTTGTTAAATTTTATATTCTCTCGCTATTACTCTTTTTAGATCAAGATTTGCTCGTCTTAAAAAGTACATGGGAGCGGTGGAAATCTCAGTATCCTTGGATTTCTCTCACTTCATCCAGGAAAGTCGTGTGATTAATCTGTACTGAAGCTAGACAGAAGAATTTATTATTAGGAGATCCTTTAACCTGTAGAAGTGGAAGTATTTCACTAGAGGCATTTGTGACAAGCGGATTTAATTGCTGGACCAATGCCATAACTCGTTATCGTAATCACGAATCTAGTTCTTTGCATACTGAGGCAGTGAATGCAATTAATAATTTTAGGAAACGAACAAATATTGCTGCACACATCAGTACGACAAAGCAGAGATAAATGCTTGACTCTCGTACCGCCTTATCAGAGATTTTTCATACTATTTTAATGTTAGCCCAACAAGGTCTACCTCTTCGCGGTAACAACCACGAGCGTTCTAACCTCCTTCGCGTTTTACGATTGCTAGCTCGAAGTGTACCTGAGTTACAGACGTGGTTAAATCGGGAGAAAGGGAAATGGCTGAGCCATGATATCGTTAATGAAATTTTGGAAATNTATTATTAATAAATAATCCGAGGTAGTTTTTAGCTTCTGCGGTCAGCAAAAACCAAATTTAAGGGTAATAAATAATAAAAATGTGGAAATTTTTGAAAATTCCTCATAACAAAAATAGTGATGTTCTTTGGAANTTCTTTGCATACTGAGGCAGTGAATGCAATTAATAATTTTAGGAAACGAACAAATATTGCTGCACAAATCAGTACGACAAAGCAGAGATAAATGCTTGACTCTCGTACCGCCTTATCAGAGATTTTTCATACTATTTTAATGTTAGCCCAACAAGGTCTACCTCTTCGCGGTAACAACCACGAGCGTTCTAACCTCCTTCGAGTTTTACGATTGCTAGCTCGACGCATACCTGAGTTACAGACGTGGTTAAATCGAGAGAAAGGGAAATGGCTGAGCCATGATATCGTTAATGAAATTTTGGAAATTATGGCTAATGAGGTATTGAGAAAAAACTTGGAGATGATTAAAAATGAGAAGTATTATGCTATAATGATTGATGAAACCTCAGACATTTCTAGAGTGGAACAGGTTTCAATTTGTCTTAGGGTAGTGCATACAGATCTATCTGTCGAAGAAATTTTCGTTGGATTTTATTCGACAGAGGATACAAAATCGAAAACATTATTCAAGCTCGTCAAGGATGCATTACTCCGATACAATCTAAACTTTTCTAACCTGCGTGGTCAGTGCTATGATGGGGCAGCCAATGTAAGCGGACACAAGACANTAACTTCTTTCTCAGTTCTCTTCCAAGCCTCTTTCAATTTTCTTTTCTGGGCCTTCAACTCAGGGGCGACGGAACCATAGTTGAACGTGTTGAGTACTCAACACCTGAAATTTTTCAGGNATGAGCTATACGCTCAATTTAGTTGTTCAAGATGCAATGGAAGACGTTCCATGCGTAAGAAATTTTCTAGGAAACATGAAAAATCTAATTAATTTTCTTCGAGACTCGCCTAAACGGTTAGCTGCTTTCAAGAAATTGTAAACGTCAGATAATCCGAACTTAGCAGCATTCTGTCCAACACGGTAACGTTTACAACTATCTAGAATNGCTCGTGCAGTGGACAATTGTGTAGGTTGCACAGACCCACCACCACAGCTGAGTTTCCGAGCACTTCCGAATCATTATGTCGGTGTATTCGTGACTACCTGATATGTTTGCCCCTTGAATAACATCTGCTAGGCCAAGATGAAAAGATTTCTCATACCATTAAACAAGGCAGTCGACGCAGAGCCTCAACAACGCAACCTACCCCTTACAGACGACTTAACCTATAAAGATTCAGACTCTTTTGACACACATCTACCCNCTCGCCTAAACGGTTAGCTGCTTTCAAGAAATTGTAAACGTCAGATAATCCGAACTTAGCAGCATTCTGTCCAACACGGTAACGTTTACAACTATCTAGAATGAAAAATTCTCTGTTTTGGNTCTCTCGCTATTACTCTTTTTAGATCAAGATTTGCTCGTCTTAAAAAGTACATGGGAGCGGTGGAAATCTCAGTATCCTTGGATTTCTCTCACTTCATCCAGGAAAGTCGTGTGATTAATCTGTACTGAAGCTAGACAGAAGAATTTATTATTAGGAGATCCTTTAACCTGTAGAAGTGGAAGTATTTCACTAGAGGCATTTGTGACAAGCGGATTTAATTGCTGGACCAATGCCATAACTCGTTATCGTAATCACGAATCNTAAATGGAATCGTTTGATTTCTTCTTTCTTTTAACTTTGTCGATTGAAGTTGTTGAACGAATCGAAATTTTGAACGCAGAGCTGCAACGAGTTGATCTGTGTATAAAAGAGTCGAACAACAGAGTGCAGGTCATGAAATATTGTCTGCGTCTCGTGATTCCAAATTTTCCTCAATTTGGGAAAAATCCATGGACGGCATCACTTCCCTCGATATTGAGGAACCAAAGATCCCACGCTTACGAAAAATCTCAAGGCGCTTGTTTCTAGTAAGGCGCACGTCTTCAGCACCCCAGAAGAGCATTTTCGGAAAACTTACTATGAAGTCTTTGATCAAGTTATGTCATCATTAAATACTCGATTTGAGTCAGAGACGATGAATTTCCTTAATAAATGTGAGGACTTTATTCTGGGTAAAGGCGAAGTGACTACCGAAGAGATCATGCAAGTGTACAATACAGGAAGCGCCGATTTCAATGCAGGATTACTGGAACGTCATCGTGACACTTTTCTCGATGTTTCTACTCGAAAAGAGGCGAAAATTGACTCCTTGAAAGATATCGTCATGTTCCTGAAGGACAACCCGGCGCTCGCGGACATGATTCCAGAGTTCAAAAGACTGATCCAAATATTGTTGACGGTACCTGGCTCTACGTGTACAAATGAGCGCTCCTTTTCTACATTGAG
>NW_021681064.1:30551-41640 GCF_001412515.2 Diachasma alloeum
TTCTCTTCTTAGCTGTTTCTTGAGCTTTCTTCATCTTCTTTTCTTCTTTCGCTCGTTTTTCCTCTTCTTTCTTCTGAACAATTGATTCTTTTTTAATTCCCCTCGCTATTCGAGCGATTTGTGCCTCCTGTTGTCTCAAATCTCTCTTCTTCACTCTCTCTTCCATCCTGGCTTGTTTCTGTTTCTCCTCTGCGAGTTTATTGTCAGCTTTTGTTTGAAACATATTATTCCATGAGTCGGATGTGACGACTGCTGGCACATGCTCTATCTTACGTGCTCTTTTGATGGGTTTCTTGGGATTTGAAATGGTCCAGCGCAATGCTTCTCTGAAAGCCAGGGGCATATCCTTCGAAGGATTGTCACTGCATGGACTGGATGATTCCTCTACATTTGAATCTTTTCTCATGGGAGAAGGCTGGACGATATTCAAAGCACAGGGTATTATGAGATTCAGTGATAGTGAGGGCGTATGCCCATCCGCACTAGTCTGGGGAGACAACTGACGGGTTAGATCTGTGGAATCAGTAGTTGATGGTATCAAAATATCGAGGACAGTACAGGTTGAATCTACAGGACTCTTCAAGTTCTGGACTGAGGGCATATGCTTTTCAGTAGATTCAATATTCGAATTTTCCCTGGAACTCGATGCTTTTGATTTCGCAGGTGAGTGGCGATCAACCGCAGGGTGGATTGATGACTGACAAGGGAGATTGGCGACTTCAGGACTTGGTGATGTGGAAGTAGTGGCAACGGGACTAGTTAAAGACATAGGGCTCTTTGAATTTTCAATTGTTTGGATATTTTTGTCAGTAGATTCACGTTCCCAAGTATTTTTAGTGCTTGACGTCTCTGATTTTGACAGGGTGTGTGAGTCGATAGTGGTGAGGACAGGAAACGAACAGAGGGGATCACTGAATACAGGATTGGTATTTTTTGGAGTGCTGGGAATAGCTTGAGTTAGAGAGTCAGGACTTTTTAATTTCTCAGTTTCATGGGGAATAGCTTGTTCAGTAGATTTGACATTGACAGGTGCTTGGGGATTTGAATGATTTGATTCTGGAGAAATATCCGGATCATGAATGAGAGGGACAGACACGAAAGAGTTTGTGATGTTTGTAGTGGGACGAGTTAATAATCCATTGTCAGTAATGTCAAAAAATAAACATTCTTCAGTCAAGAGAAGCTCCGCGATTTCTGTGGGGATTGCATCTGGAATCAAAATGTGTAGCGGGGTTGTATGGTCTTCTATTTCCTCATCAATTATTCTATCCCGTGGGTCAGTCTGTAAATTAATAAATAAATAATCGAGATGAGGAATGAAAAAAAAATCTTTCGTCACACTGTAATGAATAGATCCATATCAGTTGTTGAATAAATGTTTTTTATTAAATCTGCTCATAAAAAGTAGATAATGCTAAATAAAACTATTCGTATTTTTAAAAAATCTGCAAACGAATGTTGTAAATAATTCTGGATAAAAATATTCGTATGTAAAAATCGAGATGTAAAAATGACTGCATAATTATTTGACGTGTTGATATAAAATTCACTCATTTAAAAAAAATTCTGACCAATACCTCTGACCCATCAGTCGATTCAGTCTCTTTCTTTGCTTCCTCCTTGGATCCTTCAGTCGTCGATTGAGTCTCTGTCTCTTCTTGTTCCTTGGTTTTGTCTGTCGTTGATTCAGTCTCTGTGTTTTCCCTCCCTCTCCTTTCATTAGTCTCCTGATTTGCCCTCGATTTATCTCCAGTTGCTCTGGCTCTCAACTTCAGCCATACATGGAATAATTTCTCATATTTATAGTCTCCTGTCCATGTATTTCCTTCTCCAACTGTACGAAATACCTCTAGAAGATCATTGCCAATCTCCTCTTCAAGCACAGTCACATATTCAGGGAGTTGTGGAGGATTTTCGGCAGGTTGAGGAGCACTAGGAGCTGCATTCTTGAAGTACTTCCCATAATTCACAGTATCAGGTAAAAAAGGATATAATCCTGTCGTCCTAAATGCATTAGGAAGAATTTGCTGAACATTTACTAAAGCAATTGCTTTTTTCAATGCAGAGGTGAAATTCTCACGTCTCAAACGATCACCATCATTTTCCATTCTCCAGTCATGAACCACCTTAGTCCATGCAGCTTTGAGTGGTCGAAAAAAGCCAACATCTAGGGGCTGTATGATATGTGTCAAATTGGGATAAAGAGACACGAGTATGATGTCATTTTCTCGGCAAAAATTGCTGAGTTCCAATGTCAGATGGGATTTGTATCCATCTAGATACTAAATTATGCGGAACTGGAAATTATTTGCTTTTAGCCAAGGGTGAAAACAATTAGTAACCCATGCCAAACATGCTTCACTGTTCACCCAACCATTCTCAGATTTCCCAACTCCCCATGATCCTGGTATTGATGCAGTAAGGCTGGCAGACATACGAGAACAGGCAAACATGACCATGGGTGGAGCCAATTGTCCACTAGCATTGGCACAGATCATAGTGGTTAGACATTCTTTCTCATCTCCATTAATAAAATTGTAGACAGTCTTCTCTCCTTCACGAACTAATACTCTCTTCCCCTTTGGAGCAAGAATGAAAGCTGTTTCATCACAGTTAAATACACGAGACGCGTCAATGTCCAGCATATCACGAGGTTCGAGATGCTCCTTTACTTCTGTGAACCAGCCTCTCAACTTCCCTTCTGTGACCTGACTTCGACCACTGCTGAGGTTCTGGAAAATTCTTGCACTGAGTTTATGACGATTGAGGAAAGCTTTATACCAATCTTTTCCTGGGCGATTATCTGGAAAAATGGTGGTCATTCCCATTTTATTCACAAGGGCTCTTACACTATTAAGTAGTTGCATCTTTGTGATGGGAAAACCATTTTTACTCCTGTACAGGATTCACTGGACTAATCTTTCTTCATTTTCTCGACCAAGAATTGACTCTGGTCCTCTCTTGGCAATCGTGCGGCTCAATATTCCTTTGCTTTTATAGCTCAATGTGGTATAAGGAACATGAGTAGTTCTAGCCACTTCATGAATGGAGACGCTTGATTTTATTCTGGAAAGAGCCTCCTGGAGTTCGTCTTCTGAGTAAACAGCAGATGTTCTTTTTTTCTTTGCGTTAGGCCTATAATGAAAAATAATAAATCATCAGCTATTTTTGGGATAAAGTAAAGAAAGTAATGAGTCAAATTTGACATTTCTGCTGATTTTTAATTTCTCTCGTTGACGAGTCATTTTACAAGAAAATGACAAATGACCTTTTATGTGAATGATGAAATTTCCCACAAAAAATATCTATTGACATTTTCTCCTAAAATCACTCATTAGCGAAAAAATTCCACATTTATTCAATGAAAATCAACGCGTGGCATCCCACCATTTTTTGATACTATTTTCATCGTTACAACAACGATAATTACCAACCATGAGGGAAAGATAAGGTGAATATTGACATTGACAGATTATTAAACTGACATTTTCTTAAAAAGCTGTCAGTTGGCCTCAATTAATCCGAGCTGACAACTCATGAATCCTCCGATCAACAAATACCGACAGGTTAGAATTCAGGCGACAGTTATTGATCACCACAGTAATTATTGAAAATAATTTTTATATCTATGTTTTATCATTCTGAGTTGTTCTCCTATGATTTAACTTGAGATTTATATAATATTTATGATCATTCGGTACTTACAAGGTAAAATTTGAGTGCTGAAACTTTAGGTACACACTTAGCTCATTCCACAAGCAAACGGCGAAAATGACCGTTTCCCGCGTTCGCGCGCTTTTACCATTTATTTTTGACAATTTACAGTGGTACTACTGCCACAATTGAGATCACTAGCGAAAGCAGGGATTTTATTCTTTCCACTGTTGGTTTTACCTTCTTGATCAATTCAACTCAAACTTCGCACTTAATAAATAAATAGCCGAGTGATCAAGAACTACCTCCTGATCAGAAACTGCCTCCGCTACCTTACGTATGATTCAATTTTATAATAAAACTGGCGTAGCCCTTACGGGGCCAGCGCACGGAGGTAGTTTTAAGAAGCTAAGCAGCGCTGACCGTGGTACTAGAAGGATGGGTGGCCGCGAGGGAACACCTCTGGAAGTGTTGGAATTTTTCGAAAGCTGAAAGAAGCAGTAGGAATTAATATGCTGCTGGAAAAGTGAAAATCCGTAAGAAACTGAAAGGTATACGGTAATAGGCAAGTTAAAAAAATTAAACTGCCATAAAAAACTATAAATCATGCATCCATTTACAATAAACTAGATTAATTTGAATAAGATTAAACAGAAAGCAATCAATATAAAAAAACAGCATTTTCTTAAGAAAAGGAAGAAGTTTTCATTATAAGAGTATCAAATTCTCTAGTATTTTACAATTTTGCAGACCCGACCATTTGCTGAAATCTCATGTAAGATGGAAATGTTGAAAAAAAAAGTAATTTTATGCTAGACGTCCCTTTAGCTTCGCTTAATGTCATGGTACACAATATCATATGAGCGGGTGCTTCAAATGAATATTATCCTAAAAGAACGATAACATGCAGCTTTTCATAACTCGAAAATTGTTCACCACAGCTAAGAAGAATCGAGAGTTTGAAAATCGTAGCGTATTGCTTTCTTCCCTCGTAGAAGCAAAAAATTTGCAATGTAGGTTTATAGACAGACGGACGTCTTACAGTGGTCGTCAGACTTTATCTCAATGTCTGGAAATCTGTCGGGAGAGTAGGGGCAACGAATAAGAAATCGTCGACTCGCACCATATCCAGGCGAATGAGATCCGGAAGGGGGAGATGCAAGAGAAGAAACGACATGTGTGTTCACATATGCCGTTGCCATTTCTGTGGTACTTTTGTAAGTTGTTTCAGTCTTTTCAACAGTTGCATCCCGGGCCTCACACGTGCAAGTCATCGGGGAAATTCTGTAATCATAGTTTTATTATTTTTTCCTTCCGGCTGATTAAAGGGGATAATAAAGTTGGGAAAGATCGAATAGAAAGTCGTTAATCATCTTCACATCATTTATTATTCTTTTCTATTTGATGACTACGGTGTAACATGGTTAACTGTTGTGACTGCTTCAAATCCCGGTCTACGAAGTCTGAAAAGTATGAACCGCTATATACTCAGGGATCGCGGACACCCAGGGAGAGAAGTGGAACGCCCAGAGTGCAGAGAAGGAAGCTCAGTGTTCGGTATGATGTTGTTAGGCCCGTTGGGATCAAAAATGAGAGGTGATGTATAGTTTATTTATTTATTTATAATTAAAGTATTTCGTATTGATTTTTTTCAGATTCATATTTCTCATTACCGACTTGTTACTTCTTTCTGTTTTGTAATGACAATTAAAATGGACTTCGATGCCTTTGAATATTGATTGGTTCGAAATTATGCCGCAACGGTGCTACAAATTCGGCCATTTGGGTCCCATTCAAAAACGTGCCACCACGGAACAAAGTCAATGATAAAAGGACGATTTTCCTCGTTTATTTCGAAAAATTTATTGTCATGCCTGTGTAATTTTCATAGAAATATTGGAAATTATTTTACGACCCCGAAAACCGCGAATCTAACCTCACTTCACGCGACTAGATCGCGGTTTTCGGATTCGTAGTGTAAAATAGTTTACATCATATTGATAAAAAAATATCAAAGAGAATTAAAAATTAGAGAGAAGAAAATTCCGCATCGCACAGCCGGAATTCGAAACCGAGTTTCCTAGTTACCCGCCAGGCACTCTTTCCAACTAAGCTACCGGGAATTAATCTCGCTTTTGTCTCACATTATTAACTCATATTCGTCAGCAAATACTTTGTAATTCTAATGATGAAATTTATCTTCTTTAAAAAATCTCTTGAAAATCACACAGAGATGATTAATTGTAAATTTTCAAGTTCGGTGTGTATGCAAAAACACCTGTAATTCTTTCTTGGGATCCCATTCCAATGCGAGGATAAGAATGAGGGATAGTGAAAATTACCATACAAAAAGGTGGAATTTTCTGTTACACGGGAAGATCAAATTTTACCTGATGTTCTACAAAATTCACGTGAGCGACGAGCAATTTTCATTTCCGTTTCATTCGGAATATCTTAGAAACGAGTAACCGGGAGGGCGTTTGTGAAACGGAATGAGAAATTTCTCGGGAATTTTCAACTCCCTCTCGTCTTCGCGAATTTATTACAGTTTCTAGTTCACATTATTTATTTTTCTACCTTTCAACCACAAGCTCATATTTTCTGTATTTCCAGGAGAAATGGATTCATGTCAGGGTTGCTTCCATAAACTTGTGATCACATTTCGCAATTAACCTACCAAACGAATGCGTGATCAAGCAATCTGCCTCTCTCATCCTTTATCCGTATATAACAGAATGTGCACTGATTCCCTTCCATTCAGTCTCCAGTGAGATACGTGTTTATTATAAGTGGGTGAGAACTGAACCAAGAGGGGAGGCATTCCATGCCGGACGCTGTCGGTGGAATACCAGAGGCCCCCGTTGAGTTGAGCCTCTCATCGTCATTTGAAAGGGGATTGTGCACTGATTAATTAGTACAAAGGCAATACGAATGGCTTCCATCAGATGTCAAATGGAAACAGATATATTATACGCCTACACTTACCTGATGTCTGTCAGCATAATATATGATATGATCATTAAATAGGCAACTCAATTGTAAAACTAAACAGTATACAAATTTTGAGAAAAAAACGGGAAAAGGAGAACGAATCTGCTACCAAGAATTTTTGGGGAATTCAACTATTAATTAACTGGTTGTATTTCTGTAGATATCTACATGAAAGAAAACATCGTTGAAAATTACAGTTGAATTTTAGTAATGGTGTGGCGAATTTGCTTTCCTACCCAGGTGTGAATAAACGATGGAATAAAAATTGGATTCGGCTTGATTCAAGATTGACCAAGGTTGATCAAGCCTGGATTCTCAAGGCCAAAACAAACTGGGATGAAGACTGAAAAATGACTAATTTTCCAAGGCTGGAGGTTCCAGTCTTCATCGAGGCTTATGATCCAAGCCTGGATCAAACCCTTGATATGAGGATTGGATCCAGGTCTGCATCCCAAGCCTAAGCTGAGCTTTTTGGGTCGAAACTCGAATTTGCTATATGAACAATAAATTTTGATTTTTGTTTGAAGATCAATGACCATCAATGAGCATCAATGCTTATCATTCAAGATTTATGACTCCAATGTGATGTATTGGGATCGATCAATACGTCGATTTAGTTAGTAATTATATAAAATGATAATACAATGCTAGATGGTGGGAACGAGAAATATGATTTCTCTTTCCTGTCATCCAGACACTGGTCAGCAATCCCACGGTGTCATTTGGACACCGTGGTAAGCAGTCCGACGGTTTTTCAGGAGTCCAGTTCAGAAGGATGAACTGTTTGACTGTTTGAGTCTTTGTCAATGATGACACGAGACAGTGTTAGTGGAGAAAACCGTGAGACTGCTTAGCTCAGCGAATTGGGGCTTTGCCAAGTTTTGAGGACTCTGGAAGCACCAGAGTACGATCAGGAGCAGAATCGAGCGGACCTCTAGCTCAGGCCTTCAGCCAAGAAATCGAGTCGAAGTCCCAAGTCAAGTCGAGACATATTAGCAACGCGTTATACCAACCCAAAATAAACCGAGACGTGTATTTTAACCAACGAATAATATACCTCCCTTTTACCGATTAAATACGCGAGTGGTTATTGAGGTCTTATCCCTTCATACTTTTCCTAACATCCCTCCGAGTGAGCGAATCCCCCGTGAGCTCACCGCCGAAGTTAGCCGAGGTTTAACTGACCATACAGAGGATTACAGTGTAGGAATAAAATAGTGCGAAGTGCAAGGCCCAGTAGACAGTGTAATAGTACGAAGGATGAAAAAATATACCTCAGTTTTACCTCCGGGTAAAACTCAAAACGTCACACCAACAATTATTTTTCTCACGTACACTGCATTTTATTCATGGTTTCCAGATTTTTTACAATTAGCGAATTCGTTGAACAATTCTATTGGATTTCTATTGAACTTTCAATGAGTTTTTGGCTGATTCTATTGAAATGTTCAATAGAAAATATTCCGCAGTAGAAGTCAATAGAATTCGATATTTCTGTATTCTATTGAGATTTATTTTCTATAGAATTTACTCGGCTCAATTTTTTAAACTTTTTTTAGGGTACTTCCTCAGTGAGTTATACTTGGTGAAAATTGCGCAATGAACTGAAGACCTAAAATTTGGATCATATGTTGTTCAGGACATGTAAAAACGACTCCCAAAATTTCAAGTATTTTTTCCGCGCGAATTTTTGAGATATCCATCGTCGAACATTCAATTTTTGTCTTTTTTAAGTTTTTGTTGATGCATATCTCAAAAATTCGCGTAGAAAAAATACTTTAAATTTTGGGAATCGTTTTCACATGTGCTTAACAACATATGATTAAAATTTTAGGTCTTCAGTTCATTGCGAAATTTTCACCAAGTATAACTCACTGCATGACGAACTACCTTAAGGGGTAACGGAACCCGTCGCACGCAGAGGTTAGGGGTCCCCCCTATGGGTATTGCAGGTTCCCGTGGTCTTTTGGATTTTGTACGTGAAAAGCACAAAATCCTATAAAATATAAATAAATAGATATAAATAAATAATAATGGTGTGGAAACATTCTACATCATCTTCCGACTCGTAAAAGTACTTCCCTCTTACAATTGGTGCCCTGTAAAGGACATGTTACCTCCTGGATACCACCCAATCAACATAAACAAGTTTTTACGAAAATTACGCAACATAAGTACGTTTTTGTACTCANTTTTACATAAATAAGAAAAGCATGAGAAGAGAGCGATGCGGTCCGCTACTCTCAATACGGGGAAAAAGTCTCATTGATTCTCATTGCATAGAATCCAAGAAAACTTGTTTTTGGTAAACGTCTTTTTGTGGNACATAAACAAGTTTTTACGAAAATTACGCAACATAAGTACGTTTTTGTACTCAAAATCTCTGTCTTGGATTCACTCGATCGCTCTCTTCTCATGAAAATAGCCATCGGCTAAGAAAAATNTGGAAAAGTGAAAAGTAAGCTTTTCATTCCACCAATTGTGTATTGACAATGGGTCTATTATTTAGAATTAAAATCATAAGATATTTAGATAAAAATTTCCTATTTTCATATTTATTATTGAATGAATTGAGATTGCAACGAGGATGGAACAAGGCTGAATGGAACATTGACGTCTATGTTTGAATCAATTTTGGATTCGACGATGGAATCAAGCTTCATTTCATCCTGGATTTTCTAGCCTTGAAGATCGAAATTGTTTCAACTTTGGAATAAAACTTTTGAAGGAGTATAGATGGCCCAAGCTTGGATCGATACCCGAGTCGAAAAATTTAGTCGGTTTTTGATCGGATTTTTCTAGAGNTAAATACAATGGCGTCGGCCTTGCCCTGGTCTTTGCCGTTAATAGTACATTACGCAACTAGTGCGGAAAGCAGGCGGTTACTCACGAGGGCGGCGCGGCCACCCGANTAACGTGGTCGGTTTTTGGTCTAACGCCGTTTTACGACCTTTTTGGTCTGCGAGTGGGTAGACCAAAAACCGACTAAAATGCGCTCACTGTACGTCCAATTCGTCTAAGTTCTTTATGGACTTATAAGAATTTCCAGTCGTGGGACTTAGAAGAATTTTCAGCTGTGGTACTTAGAAGAATTTCCACTGGTGGCACTTAGGAAAATTTTCAGTCATGGCACTTTGAAGAATTTTCAGTCTTTTCCCAGTTTCCCTCAGTTTCTGTTTTTTTGTGACTTTCAATTTTTTCCAAATTTTTAATACTTATAGAAGTCTAGTTTATGAAACAGGCGACCGAATTTTCGATTTTATTCGCTTAATTCAAGTATTTTCGAGAATTCTTGTGTTCGTGCNGGCCACCCGAGTGAGACCGCCTGCTGTCCGCACGTGTTGCGTATACTATTTTATANCACCAAAAATCCGTTTTTTCCACCGCTTTTTCGGAGGTGCGATTTTCGCCCGCGAAGGGGGTGACACGATACTAAATGACATAAATTGATGACTTAACGTTAACTTATCAATTTGTGTCATTTAAGGGGCGACACGCCTTCGGGGGAGAAAATCGCACCTCCGAAAAAGCGGTGGAAAAAGCAGATTTTTGGTGAGAATAGCCCCCCAGAGTTGAATGAGTGGGAAATTTCAAGAAAAACTGCTCAATAGTTCATATTTTTTCAAGTGATACTCTCAGAGATATTTTTGAAAAATAAAGTTTGAATAGTACGAAATAAATAATCTTATTTTTATTTGATTCTATTTTCAATGAAATTTGTTATAAGTTCCTGCAATGAACTTGCAACTGGTCATTGCCCTGGGGCCTTTAGCCAAGTCTTTACATTTTGTCTACATAATAATTGATACTTATAAAGAAAAAAAATCAGTTTATATATTAATTTTTACTGGGTGAGGATAGAGAAAGTGAAGAACATTTTGACAACATTGAGTGTGGTTAAATATCTCAATTTATTCATCTTCCTTCTCATTTACACGTTCACTTATGAAAGATACATTGTCATGTTCCACATAGAAACAAACGCTGATTAAATTCTCTACTGTTACCAGGGCTCGTTCTTCTGACATTTCGCACCTCCACATATGTGGCACATTTATTATTTCAGATCCTAAACCTGCTGATACGTTTCCCGTCAGATTCATCAACTGAATGATTGCAAAATGCTGCCCTTCACATAAACATTGGTTATTTGGACACCGACAATGACTCACTTTTACAAATTCTATAATTTTTCCAAAAGCTTTGCCGTTAACACCAGTGAATGAAATGAACGAAGAATTTGTGCGTTAATTTTTCCTGTATGAATCTGCTACATATAATAATTTGTCCTTCAACAATCGATGATAACGTCTTACAGCAACCGTATTTTCATCAATGCCTTGTCCGACCAATTGACTCATGTATTTTCGAGGAATGCCCTTGATATAAGTACCAATACTACAGCATTTTCCGAATGATTCAATGATTTTTAATTGTTTTTTTT
>NW_021681064.1:42317-53536 GCF_001412515.2 Diachasma alloeum
AAGTCTTTACATTTTGTCTACATAATAATTGATACTTATAAAGAAAAAAAATCAGTTTATATATTAATTTTTACTGGGTGAGGATAGAGAAAGTGAAGAACATTTTGACAACATTGAGTGTGGTTAAATATCTCAATTTATTCATCTTCCTTCTCATTTACACGTTCACTTATGAAAGATACATTGTCATGTTCCACATAGAAACAAACGCTGATTAAATTCTCTACTGTTACCAGGGCTCGTTCTTCTGACATTTCGCACCTCCACATATGTGGCACATTTATTATTTCAGATCCTAAACCTGCTGATACGTTTCCCGTCAGATTCATCAACTGAATGATTGCAAAATGCTGCCCTTCACATAAACATTGGTTATTTGGACACCGACAATGACTCACTTTTACAAATTCTATAATTTTTCCAAAAGCTTTGCCGTTAACACCAGTGAATGAAATGAACGAAGAATTTGTGCGTTAATTTTTCCTGTATGAATCTGCTACATATAATAATTTGTCCTTCAACAATCGATGATAACGTCTTACAGCAACCGTATTTTCATCAATGCCTTGTCCGACCAATTGACTCATGTATTTTCGAGGAATGCCCTTGATATAAGTACCAATACTACAGCATTTTCCGAATGATTCAATGATTTTTAATTGTTTTTTTTTATGCATGACAAAATGGAGTAATGGGCCAGGCGGTAATTTCGATAATTTCGAAAACAATTTCAGATACTGACAATGAGAATCAGCAATTTGGGATTCTAAATCAGTAGTACCATGAACCAACTTGACTAATTGTCCATTAATATTTTCAAAAGAGAAACAGGAATTCACCCATAGAGGACCAANCTCTAGAATTGAAGCTATACATTTTCGTATAAGATATTTGAGTAATTATTGAGTTACACTGTTAGAATTTTTGGAAATTTAGGTGATATCTGCATTTGAGTGCTCAATGTTGTGAATTTGAATTAAATTTAAGGTCAAATAGTTCATGAGATATGTTATGCAATTTGGAAATTCAGGGAAATTGAATTTGTTCATCTTAGGCGAGTATTGATTTTTCAATAACATATTGAATTTTCTAATTCAATTTGAAAATTAAACATCACATTGGATTCAATTTTTAATGAATTGAAAATGCATCCATAATTTCCATCGTCATATGGACGTACAAATTCAGATTCCATTGCATACTATAAAATTNCAGCGAAGTGAGAATGGACAAGAACTGTGAGCAGAGTTGAACCATAATTTTAACAATTTTTTTACAATGCCTTCGTAAACTGCATGCATGGAATCTATTCCTGTACCGCCAATATAGTCAGGCATGACTGAATCGAGAGAACTCAATCCTTTTATTCCCTTTACTGTTTTCGTATCAGCAATTAAATTATTCTTATTTTTCCTACTGAGTACCATATTTGCATGAATTCTTGTTTGCTTTAGTGTTCGCATAATCCAGTCTTTAACATATCGAAAAACTAATAAAGATTTTCCTGACGGTAGTTTTGTAGGTTTGGCTTGGCATTCACAGATCGGACAGCCATATTTTGCATTAAACTGACTAATATTTAAGAATAAACTCTTTGCTGGTAAATCACAAGTGCCACATAACACTACTGCACGTAAGGAAATTTTCATATTTTCTCTTGGAATGTTAACGTTAATACCGCGGTACAATTCTTCTAATTCATCGTGAAATGACTCCACAAACAAATTCGCAGCAGGTTTCTGTGACCCAAACCATAGACCAGCGAGAATAGTATTTTCTCGAAGTACACGTTGATCATAGGGTAATTCGTTAATTCGTAAATAAAAAGGCCATATGCTAGTCTGTGCTCTTTTAAATACGGGTACACCATCAGTGCACCAGGTCAATGATATGTTTGAGGAAGAAGCCAAAAACTCGCCATTAGTGCGATATAATTCCCCATCATAAATGTCTTGTACCCAATTAACTGGTCGTGTGCGGACGCGTGAATGCTGCAGTAATTGAAAATATCCATCCCTTTTCACGATCATTTTTAATTTTTCGGTAATAGAAAGTTGTACAAAATATCCGATACCTGCGTCTTTTCCACATTGTTTGCATCTATCTGACGAATTCTTCAAATTCGAAAAACACTCTTTGCAATAAAAACTTTTTTTCCACGAATTACCAGCAAAACCGAAGAATTTTTTGAAAAAACAGAGACTCATCTTTTGCAGACCTTGTTTCAGGCAATGGAAATTGAGGATGGCTATCATGTCTGCTAAACATGAATCGGTGATATTATGGGATAGAACTAAACTCAAGAGTAGTAACATGCTCTCTTGAAAGGTAATCGGTGCTCCGTCATAGATCGGCTGGTCGTATCGAGGATCCACATCATCCTCCNCATTTATGCAGAAAAAAAATTGCAAATTATTTAATGGTAAGGACCAGGGCAAGGCCGACGCCATTTTATTTGTAGGAATCTGCCAAGTCATGGTAGAAAAACCGATTTGTTGTAGATTTTTCTTAGCCGATGGCTATTTTCATGAGAAGAGAGAAGTCGAGTGAAGTCCAAGACAGAGATTTTGAGTACAAAAACGTACTTTTGTTGCGTGATTTGCGTAAAAACTTATTTATGATAATTAGGTGCTATCCAAGAGGTAACATGTCCTTTACAGGGCACCAATTGTAAGAGGGAAGTACTTTTACGAGTCAGAAGATGAAGTAGAATGTTTCCATACCATTATTATTCATTTATATCCATTTATTTATATTTTATGGGCTTTTGTACTTTTCACGTACAAAATCAAAAAAACCACGGGAACCTGCAATACCGATAGGGGGGACCCCTAACCTCTACGTGCGACGGGTTCCGTTACCCCTTAAGTCATGCGTTCCGTGCTCGTCTGCAACCCAAGCTCGATAGTTGCAATGGGGAATGCAATCCGATCATTCCCGAAGGCTATTCACTTACTCGATCGAGTATAGTGGATATGTACTCCTTGAAGTGTATACTATGTGTACATTCTACGGCGTAGTGTATAGTCTACACTGTTGTGCTACTAGGACGCCACCTATGCTTCACAGGCCTCATTCACAATTTCAGTTTTGAATGGGTCAGTAGCCATTGTGGGAAACATTGCATTCAAGTTGTCACGGAATATTTATGTTTTCTTGAAAAATTGAGTTGTGAAAGTGAATTATAAAAGTGATAATGAAAGAAAAATATTGTTTAGTTTATTGGCCAAGCAGTAAAGAAGTAACTGTTTTATTAACCAAGGATATTCCTCCCAAAAAACGTCAGGAAGAGGCATCCGTTAAGTTATTGTGGAGGGACGCACCAACAAAGAAACCAAAGTTGTGGGACGCAAAAATTTTGCGATTTAACGGTAAGTTTAAATGATTGATAATTATCTTATAATCAATTAATCTCAAATTATTTCATTCATTAACATTGAATACGATAGGAAAGATTTAATCGGTCTTATGTCCATCGAGAATATGGCATTGGTTCGTCCATGCAAACCCGTTAATCTAAACATGAAAAATAATATTGTTATTGTTGATCAATTGATACTGATGATTGGAAGATCCAATTATTCTGGCCATGTAATTTATTCAATGTATGCTCATTCATTAGTAGATTTATACATGAACATCCTACGGGTTCTCAACGCAACAAGTTCCCGGGCTTTCCTGAATTCAAAAGTGGGGGAGGGGGGAAAAACGTGGGCCTTGCTTTTCTGTCAAGCCGAATACAGAAAGGGGGGAGGGGGAGAAAAGTCGAGCTCGCCGTCCTTCTAGATGGCCAAATTTTCCCACTTTTTCTACCTACAGCGTAATAAAACTCAAGAGGCTCCTCGAAATGTCCCTTTTTTTCAGTTTGCGGACTATGCCGTCCGACTGGGCGAAAGGGGGGAGGGGGTTATTTCCACAATTGTTTTCCATACTAACCATCTTTATTGTTAAGAAGCCGGCGGGAATCGAGGGTCAGAACATTTAAATTACATTGGATTTTCAAATAATTTAAAATTCAAGAATATATTCATTGGAACTATCCTTTTTTTCTGTTAATTGTAAAGAAATGATGGAACTAGAATTTACAATTGTAATATTTTTTTCAACTAAATTATGAATTTTCCATTACAAAATTTCTTGAATTTTAATTAGAACTAAAAAAATTTTGGTTTTTCAATATTCAAAAAGCCTACCGGTAATCCAGCCAAAAATTTCCAAGCGTGTACTATGGGATATTTTCCTCTTGAAGTAAACATTGAAAAAGAGAATAATGAATGAAATTGGGGGAGTATAAATATTATGACGCTCTCAATAACGCATTATTGTTAATTTTTGCAGATGACCCAACAGTTTTGAATAATCTGATGGTCGATAAAGAGAATGGGAACGTGATGGACCCTCAGCAAAAAGGTTTCACAGAGGACATTCTGCAACGACGTAAACAATTACAAGGAGCTGCAAGGGAACAGAAGAAGCGGCGAGCTAATACCGATTACATGCATCAACGTAAACTCAGTCAACGGGCATCAATTTTCGATGTTTTACCAATGAATGCAGGAGGTTCTAGTCCTCGCACTTCTCATGCAATAGATACTGACGATGAGGAATCTACCATGTTAGAAAAGAAACGACGAGGAGGAAAAGAATTTGAGGAAATTCTGCCCACGTCGTCGACGATGACACCAGTGAGAGCTCCAATAATTGAGAATCGGAGATAGAACCATCATGAAGATTCAGAGTCCGAGGATGACGAGGATTCAGATGAAGGACTTTCCGACGATGAGGGGCAATGTCGTAAGGGGTGTGACGTTCATTGTCGGAACCCTTTTTTTGAATCATTCAATTTATCCAGGCGAGGTCCTCGTAAGTATTAGTACCTCCTCATCAATTTGTTAGTTTATATCTGTTGAATGCGATATAACATTTCAAAACAATATTTATGATTCAGGGATTATATTGAAATGTACATTATGTTATCAGATGATGAAAGTATTTTCTGAGGAATGTGGCTTTATAATCCGAGCCGAAGGCGAGAATTATAATCACATGAGTCGGTAAATACCTTTATCGCCGTGTGACATACGATACTTGATGTCCGAAGGACCGACAAACCGCGACTTCTAACTGCACTTTGTTCGGTTAGAATGTGGTTTTCGGTTTTCTAGGAGCATAAAATCATTTGAGGTTCTTGCGCAAATTTCAATTTGAAATCATACGATTTTGACCTGTGATTTTTCCATAAATATTAGATGAGAAAAATTATATTCATTTCGAATTTTCTAGATGATTTTTCTATTTATATTTTTTATGATGAAAAGTTCTTGTCAACAAATTCCTTAATCGCTTCTTCTGTATGCTATCGATTTTTCAATCAATTTGAATTCTTTTATCCGTGCTACGTTGCTTACTTGATTGGTTATAATTTTTTTAGCTTCTCCGGAAATCATTTCCTATTTCCGAGACTTTACCCAGACTTTGGAAATTATGGCAAACGAGGGACATTATAAAGCTTTTCAACGAATAAAAAAGGTACATGATTTTGGACGAATTCCATCATATGATATTATGATAATAATGATCTTTCTTTTTATAGTTGTACGACGAAGCGCGCACGCCTTCTATGAATAAGGTAAATTATTGGATAATATCTTTGTTTCAATACCCTCCTAATTACTCGATGGAATATTTACATGTGGCGAATATTACAGATGGAAATCCATCCTGGGACCGAAGTTTTCATCCATAGACGTGCAATGACAGAAGCAATGGATGACTTTAATGATACTCACAATTGGAAGCAACTGGCAACTAATGTTTTTGTTGAAATTTATGGAGATACGTTGAGGCTTATGTCAGTGAAAGGAACGAAAGGCAAAATCAAGATGCATACCAAAATTTACAAGGCTGTCAAGGGTAAGGAAATTTGTCAAACATTGATTCATATCATAATTCAATTGATCAGTTTTTCGTGGAATCATCAGGAGGATTAATGGTTTAATTGATGAAACATGGAAAAGAACTTAGAGAATCCGTCGATAATAATAATAAAAGAACCCCCGGAAGAGTTACATAAGAAAACATGAAAGTGAGAGAAATTCTTATTTTGGGGTTTTTTTCTAGTAAAAATAGGGAAAGAATACAGGGGAAGAATGCAAAATTAGGAAACGTAATTTTTTCGTGATCTTTTCCGTACTTTTTCTAAAACTCGGTTGTCTGTGGAGTTGTGTATTTTATTCTCATGGCATAATCCATTGACATTTCAGAATTCGTCTATGCGTAAGGAACCCCAGATCATCCAATCAAGGTTACTGATAAAGACTACAGTCAACACGTAAATAAAATTTGTACCAATCGGAGAGACAGAAACAAGAGCCAACAGAGCAGGAGTAAAGAGAACAAGGGCATATTAATAAGGAAGAGTCGAACCTCCAATAAAAGATCAGTACAGTTCCTGAAGACAACACAAACTCCCTCGAATGCTGGAGGTGAAAAAGAAAATCGAGGAGCCAGTGAACCTCTTCAAAACAGCCAGACATCTGAGACGGTACCATCTGAACCCCCTCCTTCAGTTTCTAACGATTCTGGATGCAGCAGCAGTAGCCCATCGAATGATCATTCTGTACCATATTCATCAGAACAGATTGACCGAAATTCAATGTCTCCAATCCATAATTCAATGCTTTCGACCGGATTCAGAGGACATGACAACAACAATAATCCCTACCAGCAGCAACGCACTCCACTATTTACACCGCTACATCAGAATCAATCAGTTGCTGAGAATTTTCAACAACCTTGGCATCATCATAATAGAGGACAATGGACTAATAACAACAACTTTTATCCAATAACGCATGAGGGATATGAATCGGAAATTCCTCCATTCTTGTTGCCACTGTAGAAAAAACGATATTCTTCAGTCAGTCATGATTAATTCTTGATAGTTCTTAATTCTTGATAGTTCTCGTCAATAACTTACGTGTTTTTACGTGTTTTTCAAGGTATTATTTTATTTTTATATAGTTCACACATAATTCTAATTCCATGTTCCTTTCGTAATCAAGAATACTTCACTTGTTGGAGCATTTTTAATAAAAAATAATAACGGATTAATTACCTACGGAATCGTTATTTTTATCCTTCCTCCCATTGGATGCTCAATACATAGTAATATTTCTGCAGATTTTTTACCCAACATTTACGGTTCGTTATTTATGCAAATTTCGTATGTAATTTTTATGCAAATTTTCCCCCACTCTCTTCGTTTTTAGACCAAAAACCGACGAAATCATCTATCTAACCAGACCAAAAACCGACTAACTCGAGGAGGAAACCTTCAAACAAGGTCGGTTTTTGGTCTAAAACTCGCATATCCAGACCAAAAACCTATCTAAAAACCAGAACAAAAACCGACTAAGTCACTGAGTTAGTCTGAGACTAAATTTTTCGACTCGGGATGGAAGCAAACTTGATTTTACTCTGGGTCACCCAGTCCCGATATTCCATTCTGGAACAGCCTTAATTCCATTGCCACGGTGTAAGTTTCTCACGGAGGCATTTCTTACATTAGTAAATAAATAGTGATTGTTATGGAAATTTATATTTCTCCAACTTTGAATAAAAGTTCCACGAAACCCTTTTAATTTTTACTGGACTCATTAAATTCCCGAAAGGTCCACATGATTACTACAATAGACACGGAGAAATAATGTATAATAAAAATAGTTTTTGGTACAAGATCCACTTATGGCAATTACCAATCTATGTAATTTATTTTCGATTCTTCGATGATCAGTGCGATCTTAAGACGGAATTCCTCAACCCTTAGAGGGAAATTTGCATGTATTTGCACATTCCCGAGTGGAAATTGCTTCAGGCCCACCTGAAGCATGATCAGAACTTGATCCGGTTTTTGTAAGGTTCGACTGATCCGGTGATCCCTGATGAGAACCTGACCAAGTTCTGATCCAGCAGATCGGATCCGAAAAACTACAGGCGGATTCAGATCAAGTTCTGATCAGGTAGACATGATCAGATGATGCCTGATGACAACCTGACCAAGTTTTGATCCAGCAGATCGAATCCGAACAACTACAGGCGGGTTCAGATCAAGTTCTGATCAGGTAGACATGATCAGATGATGCCTGATGAGAACCTGATTAAGTTCTGATCCAGCACATCGGATCCGAAAAACTACAGGCGGGTTCAGATCAAGTTCTGATCAGGTAGGCACGATCTCACACTGAGGTCGGCTGCCTGACCCCAATTTGATCAAATTCGGATTTGATGTCCTTGATCGGCATTTGAAAGAGGTCAATTGAAGAGAAAATGATCAGATTCAGATCCGCTCCACCTGACATTAATTTTAATAAGTTTTTCGGATAATTTAATTAACTATTATTATACTATTCAAATTAAGTTTTATCAACCATTATCAATAATTATTTTCAATCTTCAAAAAGGACCATTGTACTGTAATTAAAATAAATTAAATTGAATTAATTTAATTTAATGAATTCATTTTAATTAATCTATTTAATTAACAGCCAGCCCTTTTCAAATGTACAGAAGGGAGGGATGATGATGCCGTAAATACGTATTAGAGGAGTATCAAACTTACACGCAAATGATCTTAAGAAAAAAAATCACTAAATGTCTATTTATTTATTTGTTTATAGAGTTATTGTTATTACCATTATTATTATTCATCAATGAAATAAATAAAAATTTAATTGAACATATTTTATCTCTGAGAATACAAACGCACATCTGCGAGATCAGGAATAATCGTAAATTCAATGATACAAATCATATAGGCAATATACAGTTTACTCAATAGTAATATCGCGATAGCGTAGTGGTTAGGGCATAGGATTAGCAACCATAGGGTCCCCGGTTCGATCCCCAGCATCGGTAAAAAAATAATAAGCTTTTTCAGAGGTAATAACAGTAGAGATTCATTAAGAGAGGCGGCCTACGGTGAAAGAATTGAATTATTTTTGTTTTGAATTAATTATCATTGATAATTATTATTGATACTGACAGACAAGTCATCCGGTTTTCATACAGTTGACTTGATCAAGTTCGGATCCATTCGTCCTGATCAAATCTGGATTGGTCGGAGGCGTAACATGTCTGATCAGGCCCGGATCCGTCAACTTGATCAATACCTGATCAGTGGTCAGGTCTAACCTAATTTCCGAATTTCCACTCGGGTTGACACAAAAAAATAAGTTTGTGAAGGTCTTGCCTATTAGCATATTTTTGGTTGGAAATTTTTGATGAATTGGTATGAATATTTTTTCAACTTCAACTAATGTGCCACATAACCGGGTTATTACTTTTTCTTCTTTTATAATAATTTTAAAAAATAAATTATTTCATTACTTTAGTGTTATCAAAGTACAATTCTCGATCTGACACCTGCACCCTGCCTCTCCCTCCTCTCTTTTTACCTCTCGTATTCCCCCCTCTGCGTTACCATGGGCCGACTTCCCCAACTCCACCCATTTGGCCTGGACTGAGGGAAACCACGGAAGACCTCAGTCATGCAGCCAGCCGATATTGTAGGGATTCTAGTGTGTTCATCAGTCACACTGACTCAATGAGCACACTACTATCCGTTTCAGAAGTAGAGGACCCTGGAGTTATATGCGCATAACTTGAGAAAAAAAAATCGTATAAATATGGGACCAATTGCACTGTGTAATATAAGTATTTCACTCACCCAATACGAAGTTTCAAGTTTTTAATTTGATTAGTTTATTTATAGTCGCTGTGAGAAGCCGAAAAACCCCCCGATTTTCAGGGTCCGTAAAAGTCGGCAAACTTTGAACCGCTACCATACGTATGAAAAAAAAAGTTTTTAAATCGTCAATTTTTCCGGAGATTCGTTGAACCCTTGGGAAGCCAACGAGAGAAGAAAAAACTCATTATTATAATTTTTATTTATTTAATTAATAAAAATGTCGACTGCGATTATGTCGTCGAATTGTCGAACCGACCTGAAAAAAAACGATGCATTCTGAATTCAATATAAAATACATTCGGTCAATATTTTTCTAATAAACAACCTCCGTTGATTTAAAAAAAATCGAGAAAATTTGTCAAAAAAAAGTGGTGTTAAAACAATCATAACTCGTTATGGGGTTTATGGGTCCGCTCACCGTCGGTCCCTGAAAATTGAAAACACGTGCGCCTGTCTACCTCTTTCAGGGACGTCGATACAAGTTACCGTCGTTTGGGCCCTCTGGGGGCAAGCAATGTACAGTGTATTTGCGCTCCAAAGGGCCTAAACGATGGTAACTGGTATCGACGTCCCTGAAAGAGGTAGACAGGTGCACATGTATTTTCAATTTCGAGAGATCGACAGTGAGCGGGTCCATAAACCCCATAACAATTTATGATCGTTTTAACAGCTTTTGTTTTGACGAATTTTCTCGATTTTTTTTTCAAATCAACGGAGATTGTTTATTAGAAAAAAAATTGACCGAATGTGTTTTACATTGAATTCAGAATGCACCTTTTTTTGAGGTCGGTTCGGCAATTCTACAACGAGATAGCCGCAGTCGACATTTCTATTAATTAAATAAATAATTATTACAATATTCAGTTTTGTCTTCCCTCCTTGGATTCCCAAGGATTCAACGAATCTCTGGAAAATCTGACGATTTAAAAAAAAATTTTTTCGTACGTATGGTAGCGGTTCAAAGTGTGCCGACTTTTATGGACCCTGAAAATCGGGGGGTTTTTCAGCTTCTCACAGCGATTATAAATAAACTAATCAAATTAAAAACTTGAAACTTCATTTTGGGCGACCCATGCAGGGTGATACAAAATGGCTGAACATCGGATCCAGATCGGTGCCGACTTACCGACAATCGGCTTCGATATTCGGCCGATATTCAACCGAGCAATGGACTGTTATCTCGGGCCATCATATCCGCCGATGTACGCCCAATGTTGGTGTGTATTATTGGCTGAATATTGGTCATTCACGTGGCCGAGTCACATAGCGATGGACGGCCGAGTTATATAGCGATGAATGGCCGAGTTACATGGCGACGAATGTCCGATCATCGGGGTGCGTCAGGATCGAGGTACAGTAGACTCTCGTTATAGTCGCACTCACGGGGCTGTAGGGGCAGCCGATTCTGAGAATGGGACTGTATTTCTCTTCCCCCACCAGGCGCTCACGGTAAGCCTAAATTCCGGGAATC
>NW_021681064.1:57338-76299 GCF_001412515.2 Diachasma alloeum
GAAAACACAGGGGCATTTAAATCCACACCTCGGAGGTGGTACGGAGTGGGGGAAGCGCTCGAGCTCGAAAAAATCGATATGAGGGGAAATGCGACTATAACGAATGCGACTATAACGAGAGTCTACTGTAGTAAATTTATTCGAACCGATGAGTCAATAAAGAATCCAATTAATTTTTTTCAAGAGTAATAATTATTTGTTATCTATCGATAAACATTTATCAATCCAAAAACATCCATAGAATATAGTATTATCTCTAGCACGAACATTATAATTCTTCATAACGTAGCTTAAAAAACTGAGAATAATAATCATGAACAATTATCGTAGCTAATAAAAAACACACTTCTTGATCACCTTCAAAACTTCATGAAAAAATATGGAACAATATTAAAAAAGAAATATCATGTAAGGTAGGGAGACAGTCATTGTTGGAATAGAATGGTTGTTGATCCACCAGCACATAAAAAATAGATGCATAAAAAAACATCCTGAATGTTTCCATCGTTGAGAATTCATCGATATTTAATAGTGTGCTAATTTTTCATCAATAACGAAAAAACATATTTTCTTCACCTAAATACTTTTATCAGTATAGCTTCAATTCCCTCAAAAATGAAATTACTTTAGAATATAATGCGAAGAGACTATTTACTCGTATGAAAGATCACCAAGATCATTTTATGAATTCGATGATCACCTCCTTCACTGGTAGAAGTCAAATATTTTCAATGACAGGATTAATATTGTCAATTGCTTAAGGAGAGACAATGATAAAATTTAAAAGCCTTCGTTGCGGGTAGGGACGTACTGAGCAAATTTGGATATATAATGGCATATCTGAAAATGTAGGAATATTGACGACAACAGCCAATTTGGCCCCGTCAATCCATGAAGAACAGTGTTTTTCTTTTTTACATTTGAAATCATCCAAGTGCCTTAGTTTTTATCGGATTGACAATTTTTTTCAAAATGTTCATTAGAATCCAAAGGACAGAGGTCTGAAAAAGTAAAGAAAAATTTATGTCTGTGTCCCGGGCTATCACATTGATTCATTTATTTTTCATTTTTCCTCAAATTTTCCCATGAGTCATTCAATGCATAGCACGACAAATGCATACCTACGTCATTTGAAAATTGACAAAAATTGAAAAAATAAATAAATCAATAGATAACAAATTGTGAGTCGGATGAAAGCTGAAGTACTTGAATGATTTTAAAGGTTAAAATGAAGAACGTTATTGTGGTTGATTCACTGGCTAAAATCGATTATGCTCGTGATTTTTCGACTTATTCATATATCTCATTTTGTATAAAAATTTGCTGAATAAGCCCCTAGCTGTAATTGTAACGAAGATGTTCAAGATCCCGTCATAGTCTCCTCTTAATTATGTTATAAAAGAAAAACCCTTTTTACCAAAATTTTTCACCATTCAATAATTCACTCTCTACACGATTTTCTTCCTGACTGCTCCAACAGAATAAAAATTAATATATTATGCATGAGAACAATAAATTTTTATAACATTGAAGAATGTTATTATGAGCTGTAGCGTTCCAGCTTTTTATCGTCGCGCTCGCGCTCCCTCGCGATTCTCCCAATGAGCCAGCCATTTCCCCACATTGGAAATCAATTTCTGTGTGTGGTCGGTCCCAGCAAATTTTATGGTCATCGCAACTGGAATGCAAAAATATATTTAATTGCCATTTCAAATGGTTCAAATGGTGGTTCAATGGACCATTACAAATGGTCATTTGTGGTCGTTCTCCAATCTTTTCATTTTTTCTTGTTGTTTTCATCGTAACGTTCAGAAAATTGACTAATGAAAAGATAAATATATAAATTCAGAGATATATAAATTCAGGGCCCTCATAAATTCAAAGGTGAATTTAATAAAAATTTCTCTATATCCTTCAAATTCCGAGATATTAAAAAAAAAAAAAATTTTAGGAAGACAAAATTTCATTTTGGTTGGTAAATTTTATGAAATTTACGATGAAAACAACGAAAAAAAACATGGGGAATGACTCACAATGAACATTTGAAACTTTTTTTAAGGAATAAAAATAAGAATTCACGGAATATTTCGACAATACCTTCGAAATACGAATATGTTGGTTTTAAAAACTAAGTTTTGACACACCCTTTTTCTTCTTCCCCTGGCCGAATATTGTGATTGGACATTTTTTGTGAAAATGAAAGGTAAAACTTTCTGAATACAATCATTTGCAGATGAATGGTTGACACTTAAAGCTTGCAATAAATCAATCTGGAAAAAGGCATGTAGAATTAAATTCCAAGGATATGAGTCACTCAAATAAATACGGATAACAACTTATCAATGTATTTTTCTTAGCTTCATCCTGGCTCACAGCTGTATCGAAAGCTAAGAAGTCATTTATTTGTGTCAGTGGGAAAACCGTTTCTAATTTTTTCTTAATTTTGTCGACATCAACAAAAATCGAGTTTAATCTCATCGCTACAATGTTCATCTTAACGGTTTGAATTTTTTTCTCGAAATCATACAAAAGACTACGTTTTAGTGAATACAACTGCCTCCTCATCTCTTCGAATCGTTCACCAATCATTTGAAGAAGTGGATCTGGATTTAAAAAATCAGCAATTAACTCTTTACATGCTTAACTATTTCCATTAATTTTTCAATTATGAGTGTAATTTCACACCTTGATTTTCTTTAAATCTTCCTTGATGCATGTCCTTAGAGGGATCTTTCGAAGTCAGAAACATCGATTGTTTTGGAGATTTAGACTCTTCACAACTTGGATCTGTAAAGTGAAACGATAATGTTTCTTTTCTCATTTCAGCAACGAAGTGATGAATCATGTATGTCAACTTGAATATGTCTGTTGATCACCTACCTTCATCCAGTGATATGATATATTTGACTCAATTCAAAACTTCAAATGATTCCCTGATTTGGGATCAGGAGTTTTTAATTCCTTCCTTAATTCATCCATTTTACAATGCAAATCTTTGGGTGGATATTTGCACATGTAAGATCCATTCTCCCATAATGTGATCCATAATCCTGGCACTAAATCAATCATCATCAATCCGTCAAGTAGCTCATATTTAAAACGTACAACTGCAAATCGTCTCATGTACACCTGGGGCATTTTGTGGAGTATTATCTAGCGCACCTATACAAATCACTGAGGGAAAGTCATGATAAGGACTTTTGTAGAAAGAAAACAACAATTGCTACAAAAAAATGGAATAATGCGAAATAATAAAGAAAGGTAAGCAATCACCAGGGCCTGGGACTTCCTGCGATTACAATTGCCATCAACAATCATTCAATCGTCATTAACAATGTTGATCATACGAAGTCTCGAGCTCTGGTAATCTCTGAATATTTCAGTCAAGTTATAGGAGGTTAAAAGTAGGAAAAAAAGCTTCTACATCATCGATTTGACAAACTAGGTACTCAACTGATGAAGTTAACTCCTAGTCGTTGTTGATATCGCAAAAAACTAGCTAAATAAGATAACCAAGATAAATTTACAATATTTACAATAGAAATGACGAGATCGGGTTAATATATTGATTGGAGATGATCGAAATAAATTTACTTACATTTGACGAGCTACATGTGCATGCGGGTGACTGTGAGTCTATGCGTTTTGCCACACGAGAGGTTAGGATATCTTTTCCCTCTCAACAATACACTAATCGCCCAGTTACTGTATTCGGCCGAATTTCACTATGATTTTCGTTACAATTGTTGTAATGCATTGCAAAAACGAACACTTGAAGTCTGTTTATGGTGCGAAAGTACGAGCCGGCGTTCCGGCGTCTCTCTCAAGTTTGAATCTCGCGGCTGTATTTCCATAATTGGAATAAAGAACTTATCATTCACCCAAAATAATACCATGATAATTACTTGAGAAAAATTGCGCGAGATTAATTAAAGAGGAAGATAGCATGTTCTAAATGGTACGTTTCAATTATTCAATTCCGGTGTCAGAAGTAACAATTGATAATATTTAGGTAGATTTATTGAGTCTCACTGTTTTTTTTCTTTTTTAAATAATTTTGGAGGGAGTTATTGATATGGTATATGAATGAGTTTTTTGTAGGTTTTATGACAGTGGGTTATTCATCATCGAAATAATGGGAATTTTTAATGAAAAGGGTGCAATATTTGATCAAAAGGGTTATATCGACTAGGGACTGTTATATCTCGACAGTAAATGATTTTCGAAAGATTGCTGAGGTCAGTCTCTCGTAAATTAAAAAATTATCTACAGGAAAGCATTCTATTATAAATTCCTGAAATCATTAACTGCCGTGCTGATTGAATTTCACCATCACAATATTAAATTTAGCTTCCAGTTTCCCCTGAACTTACTAATGTCCTACAAGAATTATATACGAAAGTAATCAAATTTTCGTGATTTAATATTATTTAGATTTTGAATTTATTTGAAAACTTCTCGATTTTTTATAAATGAAATGCCTGCTACAATTATTTCCGCTATCAATTATAATGGTGATTGTACATTATTACATTCGTATTGTCATCTTACAATCCTGATAATGTTTTTATAGAAATATAAAATTTTTCACAATTTATCATCTTCGTTGATTTTAACAATATTCCATGTCTTTACAAATAACCTAGTGATATGCAAAATTTACAAATGACATTTCTCTGTATATATAATGTAATGAGTCATTATCAAGATAATTTAATAATCATACATTTTTTTATTCAATGAAGATTAAAATTTGAATCAGATTTTGAGACTTCAGCAGTGAGTTGTGTATTGAAATTTAAAAAAAAATTATGTTAATGTTCATAAATTAGTTTTGATGACCATGATAAGCGTGGAGAAAAGTTGTAACATATTGAGATCCATTTATACTCAACGACACACACTTGTATTTCACTTCTTTCGCCGGTATTTGTATTTTTTGTTCTGACTACTGAGCAATTTTAGTGAGACCCACGTCGATTGAAGAAATTACACAATTTTCAGTTTGACATGAAAATACGTCTTGTTTTCTTTCCTCGTACCCCACAAAGTAAATATTGTCAATGCCTTGTCTCCGTTGCTTCAATAATATTTTATTAACAAAGAAAACTTCCATTCGATAATAAGATTATATTATCAGGATTTATCGTTTTTACTGTGACTCCAAACAATTTGATGTGAGGTAGAGTTAGAAATTCTTCACTAGCATAAAGCACACTGCCACAATTATCATTAATGTCAATCCAATCTACTACTGAACATTTTTTAACTTGAATGCGATCGGCGCATTCCAACTCACTCAGTCTGTTTGCAATTTGAGTCGTAGGCTTGTATGGAGATTTGACGAGTTTCCTAAATATAACAATATAATTTTCTCCAAAAAAAGCAGACAAACAACTAAGGGGTACTTGAAACGTATCGACATCATCTGTTATATGTATAAGATTATGGAAACTGAGGACTTGTGATTTGGGCCCATACAATGATGGTAAAAGATAGAAAAATGAGTTTAATAATTTTCTGGCACTGTCTCGATGTGTGAAAATCAAGTCTTCACAATAGTAAAAAATGCCTGTAAAGATTTTCCGGCAAAATGGATTTCATGATTATTGGACCACAATAATGTAGGAAAAATCGTAGCTGGGTGGTTTTCCACCCTGAAAAAGAGGCAATGTCGAATTTTTTACATTGAAACTCCTTGGGTACACCAACAGTAACTTCATTCAACAAAGATTGTAATGCTCGAACCTGAGTTAATTTTATGTGCTGGGGACTTCTCCTTGATACCCACTTCTCCAAGAGGGACTTCATTACACAACAATAAAATAAATGCATAGCATCAAGGACAACGTGTTTCACTGGATCAAAGTTCGCTATTTGCAACAGTGGACAGTCTCCGTTATGATGTTCGGGCGGAATTTTGAGCTCAAATGACTCCTTACGTTTATTACAATGCATTTCAGGGTACACTCGTACTTTTTGTCGAACTGCATCCACGGTGATCCCCTTGGTCGTACATCTCTCGCAGGCGAAAAAACCACCGGGACATTTACATGCCTTCATCGAACATCTGGCGGGGGAATCTGCTGTTATAGCCGCAATTTAGAAGTCATACGACTTATTGTCCACTACCACTCCACGTTCAGTCAGTGTATTGGAATCTGCAACAAAATCCTGCAGATAATCTTGCATACAGCCCGGTTTCGAATTCCCTGTAAACAGGGCAATAACAGCAGGAGAACTTACATAATCTTCGTGAAAGATTTTTATTGTAATAGGCCAGACTTCAACTTTGGAGCTCTTGAAGAGCTGCATCCATTCAAAATGCACCAGCAGTGAAATTTTGTCTTCCTCGTAGATTGATGAAGAAATCATCTTGTTTAGAGTCTTCTCAAAACCGCTGTAGAGGTATTCACCACTTGTACCGTTCGCACTTAACATATTCCTTAATTCCCTGTTGTGAGGTGTATCGATCAATGCTTGACATGTCTTTGGTAACTCTGCATGTCCTTCCTCTCTGAGAATGAGTAACAGTTCGGAATTTACGCTCAAGTGCAGTTTATTTATATTTTTCAAAACCCAATTCCGTAATTTCGATCTTAAATGTAATTCGGGAGCACTGCCAGGAACATCTTGGATGCGAATCGGACTATTAACGATGGAAGAATTTTCTAGGTTAATTCCATTACTTGCAGATGAATCGATACTCATCTCATGTTGAAAACTATCTGATGAATTCAGAATTTCATTCTCTAAACTCGGAGATACTGGATTTGGCTCATCGTCGATCTGAATATTCAAGTTATCAGCAACATATTCTTTCCTATGATTAGACACATCTTCAAGGTTAGAATCGTTACTGTTCACTTGTCCGTCGTCCACTCCTTAATGACATAGTGTAATAATTGTTCTCGACTTATCTGCACTTTGGTCCATATCTACTTAATAATAAACAACGTTATTGAATGCCGCTACATTGAAACATGGACAACTGGACCACAGAAGCAGTTCAATTCCATTATTCCAATATACCGAGCGATTCCCGCCAGCACTGTTCATCAGTACTGTTCTTAGCATTGCTAGAAATTTTTGCAATTCCAAATCACAGCTGTATTTTAATTCCTGCTGTTGTGAATTTAAAGCAAATGTGATATAAAATCACTAATTAAATATGTCATTCATCTTGGAAATTTAACAAAATTGAGTTTTTTTTTTTATATCAAACAGCACAAAAAACGCTCTAAAAATTTTTTTGGAAATGGAACATTATACTCCATTAATTTTGGTATACATTCAAAATTATTGAGCCTTCTATCAAGCCCTGATGTTCGGTGAGTGGATATCAAGCCGAGGTTTGGCGGGTCATCAGGGCCCCGATGCTCGGTGGGCTAATGTTGGACCGATATTCAGCCTTTTATCGGAGCCCCGATATTCGGCGGGCGGATGTTGGACCGATGTTGGGGCTTCCATCGGGGCCCCGATGTTCGGCGAGCGGATATTGGACCGAAGTTTGGCCGTGTTGCATACATCGACAACCCCTGCATGGGGAGTGAAATACTTATATTACACAGTGCAATTGGTCCCATATTTTTACGATTTTTTTTCTCAAGTTATGCGCATATACCTCCAGGGTCCTCTACTTCTGAAACGGATAGTAGGCCCCTACATTCGTGCCTAGTGCCAGTAGTCCCACGCGGAGAGGTACGGCTAAGCGGTCCCCCGTCCAAGTAATCCGATTAAACGGTGCAATAGCCTGGACAACCGCCGGGGGCGCACACTACCCGTGTGACCACTACCGTCACTCTTTCTTCTTTTATACTTTTTCTCTATTTCTTATGATTTCTTATGATTTTTTAATTTCCTTTTGTTACATTCTGAGCTACGGTAAATATTGTATAATATAATCATTATTATTATCATCCATTTTTTCGTTAAAAGGCAGTCAATACATTTCTGTAAATAAAAAAAGGTAAATAAATCTTGTTCCCAATATTTTCTACTCGTTTCCAGATAAAACAATATGCACGAGAACGGATTTCGCTCCATGTTTATCATTTACATCATGGTAATTTTGACAGACTTTCATTTAGAAACATTAAACGAAGTTTTGATAGGGCTGCGCCCAAGTTCCCGAAGAGACATTTTGGAGAAATCGTCTTGCTCTAAAAAAACAGAAATTTTTGGGACTGTCTCAGTCTCAAAAAGCGCAGTGACGTTTCCTCTGATCGTGGCTACGAAATAATTTGTCTCGTTTCAGTCTCCACTTTTTTAGGATTTTTATGCTTGGACCGGGATTTTTTGTCTCCGATTTCAGTCTCAGTTTTGGTCTTGTACACGTAAAAAATAGAAAAAAGGAGAGAAAGAGATAAAATAAATTCTTCTAGAGTCGTGAAAAAGGTGGACTATACTATGCCTTTTGAGACTGAGATAGTTCCGAAAATTTCCATGTTATTTTAAAGCGAGATGATCCCTCCAAAGTGAAGCCTCGTACAATATACATGCAACATCAAAATCATAGAAAAAGTATATTTCAGGGCGAATGCCATGGGGTTTTTTACTCGCGCGGAGTTGACATCCGAGCGGAAGGCGAGGACTGGCCAAGCACGCGAATAAAAAAAACCCATGGTACTAGATGTAAACGATATTTTTCCGTAGTGATTTTCACTTTTACGAGTTTGGAGAAGGGCCAAGACCAATTCCCGGACGAGGAAAAGTGAAGGTCTGTTCGGAAAATTCACTTAACCATATTAGCAACCCAAATGATACTAGAACTTTTATAATTATTTATATTCTTTTTTCAGAATCAGAATTTCCCTTTTTCCACATGAAAAACGTTTGAAGATTTTTGGAATGCTGTTTTGTTCTCAAACTTTGAAAACGTTATATTATCTATAGAATTGCTGCGGGAGTTTCTAATTTCATTAGAGGAATACCAAATATTGAAAAACCAGTACAAAATTCCATTAAAAATCAATGATGGAGAATTAATTTATGACGTACGCTAATTGAGACAGGATTGAGTCACTTATTGTCATAGGTGGGTAACACTCGCGAGTTGTGATCCCGCTAAAATCAACAATTTTTTGAAATTCTACTGGGAATTCGAATTTCTGTGCCTTGGGGTGCGAAAGACATTTATACAAATAAAGACAAGAAATTATCTTTGTATATGAATAGTCGTATAAAGTTCCATGGTTCGTGTGATTGGAATGGGCTTCTGAGTCGTAAAATTAGATTTTTTTCTCACAGTAGGCAGATAATACGGGATCACTTTTATTTCTCTTTTCGCAATGTCTTGAATAATTTTTTTTTTCATCTGCTGTAAAAGATACATCGAATCAAATTTATACTCAAACAATTCCTAAATCTTGGTCACCACTCTCTACAAAACCAAGGCAAAGCCAACGATATTGTTCCATATTCCCGCATTATCTCAATTACCCCTCATAACCCCAGAAGAAAAACTCAGAATTACAACGTAACATGAAAGTTGTTAATTCAATTAAAACTTCTCCAAACAATTTCACTCCAACTCAGCACTACCGTGTGTCTCGTGAAGGCGCAGGGAGAATCCTGCGTCCTGTGCCGGTGCTCCCCTCTGCAAATGCCTGCACGGCGAGAGGTATAGTCGCGGGTTGAATAGAACTCCGGCAGTCGCGCAAGGATCGTGGCGTCGTGCGTGTCTTCACTACCACATATATAATTTCTCACGTGCCTCGAATTGAAAGCCAGCATAAAATTTCAAGTTTCACTTGAAACAATGATATTGAACCTGATTAAAGCTAAAAGCATATCAAAATTATAATTCAATTGACCAATTAAATCTCGTGAAGAGCGGAAAGACCCAGTCTTTTCGCTCTCAATACAATTGCGTAATTAAATGTTTCCTCTTCTCGCGCGTTTAACCCAGTGAATCACGTGTGACGATCCTTTTGATTTTCTGTGTCATGTTGAGTTAAACCTGGCAGCATAAATCACAGAAAAATTCAAACGTACAGGACGTTTGAATCTATATTCCCCCCCGTTTTTTTTGTGTGTGATACTGCTGTGAAATGTATCCATAGAATTCTGTTTTTGCTTCCCGCGAGATTTCACCGAATTTTTTTCTCTGCACTTGTCATTCTCTTTTTGATATCTGAATTTTTCATGCGAAACCCCTCAGGGTCTCGCCGGCCCCGGTGAAAGTGTGTGCCTCTCATCTGGACGGAATTTACGCCAGTTAAAGTCGTATACGTCCGAATAACCGGGAACTACTGTGTGCATGCGAAATAGCGCGCATATTAAATCACGTGTAGGCTTTTAAGTTTCTCGTTGAAGTGAAATGTACAAAAAATTCTTACGGCTTGGTATATTCGAAGAGTGATACGCTGGATAACTATCTAAGGTGAGATTCATTTTTTTGAAAGTGTTCATTGGAATTTCATGAGTAAAATACAATTTCAGAAACACTGGGAAACAAGTGGAAAATTGCTCTTGTATTGAATGAAGTCCTTATTTTTACTAATAAATTAGCAATATGCTTCCGAATGGTTATTTTGCAGATCATTTCCTTCTATCATGTATAATTCATTGTGTGTTTCCTTGTACTATATTGAATAAGATTTATTTTCAACTAATTTTGTCAGATTTTCAACTCAGTTGAATGTTATAATCATCATTATTCTTATTATCTCTTTCTTCTATACAACCATTTTTCTTCTTTACAGTTCTATCTCTCTCCTCAGCCCTTTAATAAAATGTTAATAGAAAAATGTTATTTATACATAATTGAATGGATTTGAAACATCCCATTCGAAGAAACCGCCAGAGAGCTCACTTTCAGGAAAATTCCTGAACAATACAGAATTTTTGAAAATTTTCAAATAAATCAAAATAACGATTATTGCTATTATCTTCATCTTCGAAGTCGGTCAAAAGGACATCGAAGCAAATTTTTTAAGCCATCACTCAATCAATTCAAAACATTGTTTTTAGTTATCGTGAAAAAAACAATTTTTAACAAATTTAAAATTTTTTAAAAATTAATAAATGAATTGAATTCTAATTAATGGTGATTGACACGACTCACCAATACCTATATTTGAGAAAAAAAGATTCAATTCCATCGATTCATTAGGGAACAAACGAAGAAAAATTTGTTTACATACGCATGCACATCATCCGTCCGTATACGTACTTACGGACACGGTCTAAAAATTTCATTCTCGGACTTTTTGGATCATAATGGGTCAATGTAACACGAAAAATCCAAAACTTAAATTTAAACGATTACAATGCTTTCATTCAGAAGTGAAAAAAGTAATTTTGAAGAAAGTCACCTTTCAAATATCATTATTAAAGCTTCAAGGATACTCTACTACTAGCGCAAGCTAGGGGTACCATCATCTAATCTCCTAGGAACATAAAATAATTCAAAGGTTTCAAACATTATCGTTAATGTTTCAAAGGTACTCTGCTATTCTCGCAGCATGAAATATTACACCCGAAATTTCACGGAAAATATCGTGTAATTTTTAACAACGACCAATTTCGATGAAATTCGCACATATTCGGTTACGACAAATCACTCGATTTGTGAAATGAAGTAGCAATTTTCAAGTACATATGATAGCCAAATTGATTAAAAATTGTCAAAATTCAAAGAGTTACTGCTTCGAATTGCCCATCTATTGAGAATGCAATGTAATATGATGTTCAATATACCTAATATGGATAAAAATTGAAGCTTTCATTATAATGTCAATGGTCGTTGCACTCAATTTTCTTCCATTTCCACGATAAAGGAAAAATTTCAACAACGATTTTAACTCCTCACGTACCCAGGTGAGAGACGTCCACCGTGACAATGGAAACAAGGCTGGTTTAGAATGGGATACCGAGACTGGGTGACCCAAAGTGAAATCATGCTTATTTCCATCATTGAATCATACACTGATTTAAGCTTAAGCCGGCCATTCCTTTAAGCCTCATTCCAAAGTTGAAACAATCTCGTTTTTCAAGGCTAGAAAATCCAGGATGGAATGAAGCTTGATTCCATTGTCGAATCCGAAATTGATTCAAACATAGACGTTAATGTTCCATCCAGCCTTGTTCCATCCTCGTTCCAATCGCAATTGATTCAATAACAAATCAGAAGATAGGACATTGTTTAACTTAATATCTTATGATTTTAATTCTAAATGCTAGATCCATTGGCAATACATAATTGGTGGAATGAAAAACTTATTTTTCATTTTTCCACGCACGAAAAAATTTAATAGAAAAACCTAGTGAATTCGCCAGACAATTCTATTGGATTTCTATCAAACTTTCTATTCGTTTTTGGCCGAGTCCATTGAAATGTTCAATATAAAATATTCTAGAGAAAAAGACAATAGAATTCGTCTTTTCTATACAACTTATTCTGTTAAGATATTCTCCATAGAATTGCCTCCGTTTAAATTTTTTATGTTTTTTATTCTATTTTTATGGTTTTTTCATCAAGAAAATAAAGAAAAAAAAAACGCAAAGAATCGGAGCCGAGGAAATTATATATACTAAATCCCTCTCAATACCTATATTTGAGAAAAAAAGATTCAATTCCATCGATTCATTAGCGAACAAACGAAGATATATAAGATTTAATATTTTGATTGATTTTGATAGAGGACATTGGGACGAGTATTAAAAAAAAAAAGTTGAAATCCGACCAGCCATTGAAGAGATATTGCGGAAAATAGTTTTTCAAAAAAAATTTGAAAAAATCAGGCCCTCTCGCGCGCTTTGCGGTTGCTCTTTAGGGTATGACCGGTAGGGTGGGTGGAATTGGGTGTGACCCATTACGGGTCGAACCAATAACTTCCCGACCTATTCCTATTTGTCTGTTGATTAGAACAAAAAACGCAAATTTTGAAATTTCCATCTTGATCACTACAAAATGGCTGAGACGATTTTTGGCATCCGCATAAAATCGAATTATATAGAGATGCATCGATTGCATGAGCAGGAATCAAATCCCATCATTTTTCTACGTGGAATTATTGAATTTTCAAAGAAAAAACTTTTTTTTTTCATTTTTCACATGTTTTATGCAAATAACTAACAAACTGCTGAGGCGATCTGTCTCATAATCTACTCAGTTCTAAGTTACATTGACACGCATCGATTGAAAGAAAATGGTTGGTCAGAAACACAACATTGGAACATGCACTGTCGCAACCTGAATATCTGGTAACCTTGCGCGTTGGAGTAGATCACAGATGGCCCATGATTGAAACAAAGAATAGGCTCTATGGACAATGTAACACTCTATCCTAGTGACTGCCGCGTGGAATTTAAAAATTCATTTCAGAAGTTATTCCAATAGAATTCCAATAGAATAACTTTTTATAGAAAAATCAAATTCTATTGACTTTTTCCGTATAATATTTTGTATCGAATATGTCAATAGAAATGGTAAAAAAATCATAGAAAATTCAATAGAAATCCAATAGAATTTTCTATTAAATGTTTTCGTGCGTGATTGCATCATTTGCAAATGTATCACGAAAAAAACCACTCATTTATAAGAGAAGAAACCCAATTTTCAACGGTCTTCTACAAGTGTTTATCAAAAACTTAAAAAACGCCGAGACAAATGTTTGCATAATGTAATAATGAATGTCAGGTTCCATGAGAATGGATTGATTGCAAAAAAAATCAAATCACATAGTTTTTTCGTGACCCAACCAAATCCGTGCCCGTGCTCACACTCACACACACGCCCATGCACACACCGCCGTAAAAAAAACCCGAATCTATCATATTATCTCGCCGTATTTCGCATCGAGATAATATGTAATTTATCAGAAAAAAAAAATTGTTGCTTGAATGTTTATCGATTTCGAAAAAAGCTAGTGAACTACTGAGTCAATGTCTTCCAGAATTCCATAATTTGTGCGTTATATGAAGATTCATCGTTTCTAACAAAAAAAAATTAAAATCGAATCGTTATGCACGGAGGAATGGTCTCATTTCCAAAAAAAACGCAAATTTTTGACTGTTTTACAGATGTTTTTTGGAAAAAACTGGAGAAACGCTAAGACGATCGTTTTCATAATCTAATCAGGTTCAAGTCACATGAAAATACAGCGATTAAAAAAAAAAGTCAAATCGCATCGTTTGTTCAAGAGAAATCGCGGCACAAAATTTTTGTCACAGACGTACGCACACACACACACATACATCCACACATACAGATAGGTACCTGAAAAAGGTCAGAAGTGGTTCCAAAGGTCATGAAACGTGGAGAAATGCTTAAATTCTCACATTCCATTTTCGGGGTCATTTCAATAACTTCCTCCATCCGGGTCGGGAAGTTAAAAATTAAATATCTCCTAAACTACTCATCCGATTTGGCCCAGCCAGAATACCATCCTTTAGTATGATGGAACCTACAATCGTACATAATTCCAGCTTCTTATCTCAATTTTTTCTAGAGTTATCGTGACTACAAGGATTTTATCAAAAATATATAAAGAATTGGAAAATGCCAATTACTACCTGGTTGTCCGCAGTTAAGTTGAGACATTATGATTTGATTTGATATAAATAATCACAAGAAACATTTTGGCGTCAACCAAATTCAATTTAGTCGCGTAGATATTGAGGAAAAAATTTTTTTTTTAATCTGCTATATCTCAAAAACTACTTGACCGGTCGAGCTGAAATTTCGCTTGAATTTACTCCCAAACAATGCCAATTATCCCACAGAATTTCAAATTTTTAGCTTCAACTTTACTCCTTTTTGTTTCCGCATAGAAGCATTGTAATCGACCAAATTTAAGTTTTCGATTTTTTGTGTTATATCAACCCATTATGATCCAAAAAGTCCGAAAATGCAATTTTTAGACCGCGTCCGTACGTGTGTATGTATGTATGTATGTATGTACGTATGTAACAAACTTTTTCTTCAATTATTCGCCAGTTCAACAATGGAATTCAATCTTTTTTTCCTCAAATGTAGGTCTTACTGAGCCCCATCTACTGCCATTAATTGAAATTCAATTCATTAACGCATTTTAAAAATTTTCGAATTTTTTCAAAAATCTTTTTTTTTTGCGATAACTAAGAAAAAAAATGTTTCAAATACATTAAATAATGGCTTAAAAAAATTGTTGAGATGCGCTTTCGACCGAGTTCGAAGATGAAGATGATAGCAGTAATCGTTACTGTGATTTTTGTAAAAAATTGCAAAATTTTTTTTTTTTTGAAAATCAGAATTTCACAGATATCTTTGGATTCCTGGCTTCGAATGAAGAATTGTATCATGGCTTGAAAAGTTTGTATTGATGCCCTTAAGTGGAAGTTGAACGATGGTTACGATAACTGCCTCTGTTGATTTAATTTTTTTATGATAATTTTCAGAAATTTCAAATTTTTCATCAGTTTCCCCGAAAATGAGCTTTTTTATGGTTTCTTCAAATGTGATGTTTCAAACTCAATCAATTAAGAATAAATACATTTTTTTCAATGATATTCTGTTGAAATTTTGTTATGATATAAATAGTATCATTCTTTCATTTGATTTATACAAGAATTTCAGGAATTGCTTATGGTATTCGAAAATTTATTGCCTTTCCATGATTGTGGAAAATACACTTTCGTTGATTATTTGAATGAAAGGAAAAGGTTCAAATTCATTTAAGGTTAATCTATTTGTTTAATAATTTCAAGGATTCATGCAAACCTGTTATGAGCATCTAAAGTATCATTTAAAAGAAAATGATATTCTAGTTAGCTGGGGCCCATAACCCATATTCTCCCCAGAAAGCCCAGACAGAAATTACAAAAGAGAACAGGTGTAGACTTTAAATAATGACGTTGCTAGTATTAATATTCCATTCTCATCTTTTTTGTAATCATTGTCGTCAGTAATTTTGAAGTAAATATTGGATCAAATTAATCCAGGAGGGTTATTGTGTCATGTAAAAAGCACGGCGGCGCACGCAGTTCTGTATATATAGCTAAACAGGCAAGTTCTGTAACGTATTGGATCCAGTGCAGCCCCCTATTGTGTAAAATATACAAATTTAAATCATATACGGAAGAAAAAAAAATGCAACATGACCATTCGGAAGCATATTGCTAATTTATTAGCAAAAAAGCTATACTATATGCTATACATCGGCAATTTCGCACTTGTTTTGTTGAAATAAAAAGAAAAATCAGAAAAATCCGCACATACATACGGACATACACACACACATTTCTTAAAAACATCATATTTTCGCGTTTCATAACATTATACATCATTTCCGGACAAAATTAGAAAAGCGTAAAAATAATCGATTACAAAGCTTCCATTCGGAAGCAAAAAATCGAATTCTACACTGATAGAACGGACGAGTTATTGTTAACGAATGGATTTTGGTTGGAGGTTAGGGTCTATTCGGTCCACCAAATGTTTATTCGTTAATAGTTAACGAATGTATATTTGAGGAGCCTTGTTTGACTTGACTTTCGCCATTCAAGTGAACCATTCATTAACTATTAACGAATATTCATTTATTCATATTCAACTGTACCATTCGTCAATAGTTAACGAATCTCGTTTGGAATAAATGAATCATTCTATCAGTATATTGACTTTTCCTACACGGAACATTTTCTATTGAACATTTCAATAGAATCGGCCAAAAAAAATAGAATTGCAAAATTTTTTCGGGCATTCAATCAAACATTATACGAAAGACTGAGGTATTGAACGAAAGTATAAAATATTACTTCTGCTAATCAATTATATATCCCTGATAGAACTCCAAAGTCGTTTCTAGTTCTCCCGGACTTTACAGGGCGACATTGAGAGTCCCGGCGACGCTCTTCATATGCCCCTGCGTAACGCGCTCACGAACGCCCGGACGAGTACAATCATTTACTAAAGTTCTGAAACGATCTGAACTTGCATCCTATGTATTTTGTTTCAGAACTTGAGTAAATGACTGTACACCCCGCGGCCAATATGGGCAAGCTCACGAACGACGTTGTACTTGCATCTCTAATTCGTTGGAAAATATGTTAAATATTGGATAAATAGTGATCAGATGATGAAAGTATCGTGGTTAAGAATAATAGAAATTGATACGTGGCTGTTGGAGTCAACTATATATAGTGACTTGTACATAAGTGAGACTCATTTGATAGATTTAAATATCGACATAACCTCGAATATAGATCAATCCTTGTGAAATATCTTACAAGTTTTAATCAAATTGGGGCTGTCACGTATATATAATTTATGTGTGAAGATAATTACAATTCAGATTTGCATGAAAAAGTGGGAAATGTTAATGTGGAAATGAAATAGTCCTTTCGTCACGGCTGACTGTAACTCTCAACATCGTTTCAAATTGCTGTACTTTTCTCCTTGCGTTCTAGAGATATTAGCTACTTTGCCGTATATTGTTTTCACACTCACTCCATTATACCTGCTTTTTCTCGAGTCACTTGTTGGCTAAATTAATAAAAAATTCGAGGTTAAATTAATTTAGTTATACTGTCGGGGGGTTACGAGGGCTGCGGGGTGCTCCCAATTGAGCAGATCTTAATTGAAATGGACTCTGTAGTTGAGTCGAGCACGAACTGGACATAATTCACAGAGATATAGGATAACTGAGTCTATATATGGGTAAAGGACTTAACGTTGAGACTCAAATGATTTTTAACACCACCAAGGGCAGGTAGCTATTGATTATCGACAGTTTCTATTATATTAGTATATTAAGGATTCAACAATCTAGAGAAAAAATGTCTGAAAAATTATCAGGATTCTCAGAAAAATTAGGCCATTTAAGAGATCAATTTCAGTAATGAGTATTTCGAGAGTGGAATGGTGAATGATGTTTTTCTTTAAGAATCATGGCACCTGAAGAAAAACAGCCATTATAAAAAAAATTGATGACGGTTTCCGAAATTGGTAAAATCGGAAACGTTTTTTTAATTGACCAGCTGATCAATTAAAAACATATGATTGGCTGACCCCCCCCCTTCCCCTTCTCCCACCACCACAAGGGAAGGTATATAAGGACTGCCCCCACACATCGGAGCTCAGAATCGGAGCTCATAGCCCTGAAGATGCAGACTGCAATGTTTGCGAAACGTCGGCGCAATGCTGAAACTCAACGCGGCATCCATCCGGAAGCCAACCACGTCATTAATAATGGCCGCGAAAGCCTCAAAACTAAGATAACGTTTTCTACGTATTCTTTCAAACCATACACCAAGATTTGGTTGCACCAGGAAGCCCTGCCAACTTTGTAACAGGATTAAATTTATTTCTGACTAAACCGTAAGTGTTCAACGGACATTGACTAAAAATTTATTTAACCGCGTTTGGAGCGACCGAGACTGAAAAAATTTACTATACCTATCGCTATCTAAATGACTGTCTAAAATTCAGAAACATTTGTCCTTTTTTTAACACCCTGCCTCGAAGGAAAGGAGTTATTGTAATGCCCCCGAATATCAAATGTAGAATTTTCATAAATTCTTCACGTTTCCTGACCTCTAGAATCGACCCATTATGGGATTACATATCAGACGGTCTTGGGACAACAGTAGAAGTCACATGAATAGCGTGCGGCTCCGACAGTCGTCCAAGCCATGGAGAATAGATGTCCGCCGATTCTCCATAGAATAGAATAGAATCCCTGTATTCTCCATGGTCTAAGCTAAGCACCGTTTAGGCTGGTTAGTAGGTGGATCGGTGACCACTTAGTTCTACCAATTGGTATGAAACTAGCTGCTGTCAATATACAGGGTGTTTCAGAAGTACATGTACATCTGAACACCCTAGGATCAGGGGGTGATTCTGAGCAGAAAAGTCCTCTTGCACTTTTTGATCAGACTCACCCCTAAAAAGTTATTGGCAATTAAGGGTGGGCCAATGGGGAGTGATTTTTAAGCGGGCGCACATCCATGTGATATGCAGCATATGTGTGTGTGC
>NW_021681064.1:80200-91201 GCF_001412515.2 Diachasma alloeum
GGATGGGGAATTTAATTCTCCATCGAACAGCATTGGTTTCATTCCTTATTGTTAATTAGGAGGGGAGAGACGATTTTTTAATTAGCGGGCGAATTATTGGGGAGAAGTGAATTTTTGAAAGCGCAAAGAAATTGAAAAAAAAACTTTTTTTTCAATTCAAAGATTCATTCCTCCGACCCTAATTGCGACTAAGAGATGAAATTTGTGCCAACGTGTTGAGCATGTAATACTCAATATGTGATGAATCTCCTGAATAATTTCTTCTCCAAAATATTTTCTTCTGCAATCTCGTTCCAAAAACTGATTGAGTGTCAGCAACCCTCGGAGATTCCTTCGGCTCAATGTTCGACGGTCCAGGGTAAATAGGAAACTCCACGCGAAATTTTTGAGATCCACACAGAAAAATTTCAGAAATACTGACTTCTTACTTCAAAATAATAAAAATTCAAAATAAAAAATTCAAGAATGAAAGAACACAAAATTTTATTCAAAATATCAATTTCCTAGCAAAACAAAAAAAATGTTACTGTCGTTTCTTTTACAACAAATACCAAAATGAAAATAATATTTTTCCTGCGTCCTCTTTTCTCAATAATTCCTTTTATCCTAAGTAATTGGCAATTGACTTTGTTAGTTTCGTCAGGATGGAAATTACATTTTCGAGATAACAATTAACCGCTCGATCAATTAATTCACCGGATTTGCGTTGAAACACACTAAAACGTTTATTAGAGTGTTTCCAAAAGGTTCCTTATAATATTCTAACCGTTTCGTGATTAGAATCTCATCTGTTTCTTATTTCTTTTAGTAATACCATCCTTCAGATCACCGACAAATTATCTAATTTTGCTGACCATATTTTAATTCTTACTCAATTTTAAATTTCTGTGATTTATTAGAGCGAGAGAGACGGATCGGACACGATAATAACGGTGTGGCGAAAAGAGAATACCCGACGCCGCGTTATTAAACCGAAATTTCCCTCCCAACGTGACTCTATAGGAGAATTTTCTCCTCTTCCAATGCTGCGACTAGAACAACGTAGTTGTTCCCAACGAGAATTTTAATTCTCTCTTCTAAATTGATTCGACTATGAGAGACTAACTCTCACTAAAAATAATCTACCTGGAGGTTACGGTCCTATTCGCTTTCGCGGGACGAGGTACAACCAGAGTACGGAAACTCGTGTCGATCGCCGTCGCTGACCGACATTTAATACTTCTTAGCAGGTTTTCGTGCGTGGACGAGGTACGCGACCGTGCGTAGCCTCACGGCAAAATGAGTAACTAAAAATTCCAAAATTATTATTTCCCGGCGTGTCTGACCACTTATTCCGTTTCTCCTTCCACTAAACGAGAACTCTCTCAGCTCGACATAAATATATTTTCTTTACTTTTTCAAACATTAATTCTCCGTAATAAAATATTCAAACAACAATATATTTGCGTGTGAGAGGATCCTCACATTCTCCCCTTACTAAAATGAAAAATGAGAATTATCCAAATCACACTTTATTTGAAATTCGAACTTTTTCAACTAATCAATAATCATATATCGACTCTTAATGATGTCTTTTCTTATTTTCTGTATCACAGATCAGATACTGATTGATTTCTTCTAACTCTTATTCAGTCTTCGGGTTGTATTATCCTGATTTCCCTTAGAATGACTATGACGATCGAGGTCAGATGGGACTAATACTATTGATATCCAGTCTCTGTTTATCACCTTACATATTCATTGTATCATATCTTTCTTTATAACTTTAATTGAATTAAATTGACTAAATCCCATCTGCTCCCGAGATATCACTTATTTGAACTATTTCAGTTCCTTATAAACTAATAAACATTCTTTCTATCAAAACAACTTTACTAACTATAAGTACTGCATCGAAATGACAATGTCAAAAAAAATATTCTTGTCTGCATTGAAGTCTTTTTTTTCTCTTCACTCTCACTGCATTCTTGTAAAGACCATATATAAAAATAGTACGTCACTACACTATTTATCCAGGTACTTGATTTTCCTCCAGTTCTTGTAAAATGTTACTATTTTTACTCCGGTTGGTGTCTCAAATCTTCGTTTATAACGATGAGGTCTGGTGTTCGGATACGCCTGTCGCCAGGGTTGATAACCGGGCTTCATTCGTTCAACTCGTAGTTCCTCCTGTGCTGACTGGACTCGTGTGTCTCTGGGTCTCGTGAATAATAGTTGTTGATCATGTGAACTTCCTGTGCTTTCTCCTAGTGTGGCCAACCGTGGGATGACACCTCTCATTGGACGCCTTTGAGATGGAGCTTGAACCGAAGTACCCCCTCGAGGTTCATTTACTCCTTCTTTTAGCACATTTCTTCTGATTGGCATCGATGGCTTCTTTACGGACACACCAGTGAAATTTCCATAGCTAATTCTTCCGGACGGTTCTAATATAAATCGAATGATTTCTCTTGGTCCCTCATAGGGTTTTAATCATTTTAATTGAATTCGATCGTCATTGACTGTTAGAGCGTCGGAATACAGTGTCCTTCTGAGATCAATTGGTTCTCCTTTATAGATATCCTGGTAAACTCGTGTTAGAATTTTATCATCACGAACGACTTTCGAAAAATTCTCGCGTCTCTTATCTGGGTCTGGCACTAGGCGAGGTGGTCTCAGGCTTCGGGGAATACTCCTCTTTCTTCTGCTTCTGATGACACTTGACTAAAGTCCTTCACAATTGCTCCAACTACTAAATTGCGTTCCCAATTCGATTTCATCACTTCTTTTTCCTTCATGACTGACTTTGACTGATTCTCTGGATAAGTAGGCACTTGTTCCGGTGCAAATGATTCGAGGGCTGCTTGGCGACTGCGTGCCTTCGCAGGTTCCTCATTCACCGTAACAGTTGTCATACTAACATCCGTCAACGTATTCTTCGACTCATTAATTATTAACACACGTTCCTCCTCATCCATAGTACGTTCGTTATCAGTTGGTATCTCCGCATTTATTTGACTAATCTCTAGGAGTTGTCTTTCGTTTTCAGGGGTTTCTACTGGTGATTCTAGTAAATTACAAGGATTTGATACAGTGTGAGCAATTTCTTCTGCTTCGGGGTTGACTCGTCTTGGTGGTGGCATCATCTCTCGTTCGGACCTCGTTAATGACCGATAATCGAATGAGCTCCACTCTTCCTCGAATTCCATCATTCCATAAAAATCCATCTTACTTCTAAATTAATAGAACAAAGAATCGAAATAATCTTACTAACAAAAATTGTACTACTTTTTTTTCTCTAATAATTTTCCACAACCCTCTGACTGACTACTCGTAATATGGTTTGAGATCTTTAATATGAACTAATTGTCCTACTTCGTTATCGTCGATAATTTCGTATTCTGCAGGAGATATAATCGATTTGACTGTGAATCTACCCGTATATTTCGGTGGCAATTTTGCACTAAAATCGTCAACCGCGGATGACAAGGGATATTCTCTCTTCGCCACCCGATCTCCGACTGAAGGTCTCCAATCACTTCTCTTAGCATCATAATATTTACTCTGCTCAGTGAACGCTTTTGAAACATGGATTTTGACTAACTCACGAACTTCTTTCAATCTACTAATTCTGTCGTTGTCATTCATTACCGCGTCAGGTCGCTCTCTCTCAACCTCTGAGATTAATGACTTAGGCTGCGCTAATTCCCTCCCATAATTAAGGAAAGCTGGTGTGAACTGTGTGGATTCATGTTTAGCAGTATTGTATGCGAACATTAATTCGGGGAGATATTTGTCCCATGATTTCTGGCTTCCTTCAATAAATTCGGCAATCATCGTTTTCACGACTCTGTTGGTCCTTTCTACAAGGTTACATTGCGGTGAGTAAGGTGGCGTCCTTTGGTGTTCGATACCGTAATCATTCAACAACCCAGTAAACTGTGAGCTAGTGAATTGGCTGCCATTGTCTGATATAAGAATTTTTGGACAACCAAAACGTAAAATAATACGATCCTTAAATATTTTTGTGATGATTTCTGCTTTGGCTTTACGAAGTGGTTGGATCTCCAGCCACTTGGTGAACTTGTCCTGAATCACTAGCAAGTACGAATGACCTTGGGACGATCTAGTCATTGATCCGACGATGTCGATCGATACAACCTCCCAGGGTTGCGAGGTGTACGTCGTGCTCATGGTACCAGCAGGTCTTCGTTGTGGCACCTTGAAGTCTTGGCACTTTTCACACGAACGAACGTAATGCTTGACGTCCTTGTGCATCCCTGGCCAATAATAAAATTGAGCAATTCGACCAATCGTCTTAGCAGTTCCCAAATGTCCTGCAGTCGGGGTGTCGTGGTTTTCTTGGAGAACACGTTTACGTTGTGGCGTTGGAACGCACAACTTCCATGCCTCACCCTGTCTAGATACAAAATCGTGTTGATGGTAAACGTGTCGATACAGTAAACCATTCTTGATTGAAAAATCGGGAAATCTTTCGGGATTCTCTTGTACTCTCTTTAGGGTACTCCTATACCACTCACAATTGCTGTTCACATCAATGGTCATCACTACCCCTTCTTCTTCTTCGTTTTCTTCATCATTATCTTCTTCATTACTGGGACTCCTCGAGAGTGCGTCAGCTACGATATTCTCGGTTCCTTTGCGATATAATACCGTAAAATTATACTGTTGTAGAAAAATACTCCAACGACCGACACGTCCAGTTGGATTTTCCATCTTCATTAACCACTTCAAGGATTGATGATCAGTGATGACAACGAAATCATATCCCTCCAGATATGATCGCATTTTCTTAATTCCCCATACTACCCCTAAACATTCTTTTTCCGTCGTGTGATAATTTCGTTCTGCCTTTGATAATGTCCTGCTTGCATAAGCAATCACTTTCTCTCCTATTTCATCCTTCTGCGTTAAAACTACGCCCAATCCTTCATCGCTAGCATCGGTTTGTAAATAAAATGTGCGACTGAAGTCTGGTGCAGTAAGAATTGGTGCTGTCACTAACTTGTTCTTAATAATTTCAAAAACAGCCTGCTCTTCATCTGTCCATTGCCACTTCTGCGATTTTTGTAGCAGATTCGTCAAAGGTTTAGTGAGTGTCGCACAGTCGGGAATAAACCTCCTATACCACGACACAACTCCAATGAATCGTCTCAACTCTTTGACTGAAGTGGGAGCTTTCATGTCAAGAATAGCACGAACCTTGTCCGGATCAGTACGTATTCCATATCTCCCAACAACGTGACCAAGATATTTCACCTCTTTCTGTAGAAATTTACTCTTGTCAGTATTGATTACGAGATTAGCTTCACGTAAACGACGTAATACGAGCTTCAGGTTCTTCTCGTGTTCCTCCAATGTTTGTCCAATCACATAAATATCGTCGAGATAGGCCCCAGTAATATTTTCGAACTCAGGTCCAATGACGATATCGAGAAGTCTCTGGAATGTAGCTCCAGCTGAATGCAAACCAAACGGTAAGACCTTGAATTGCATTAATCCTCTGCCTGGAACAGTGAATGCAGTAATTGGCCTACTCTCCTCAGCAAGAGGTACTTGCCAATACCCACTCTTCAAGTCTAGTGTCGATATGAACCTTGCATTCTTCAATTTATCCAACATGGTATTGATGTGAGGAGGTGGATAAGCGTCTCTCACTGTAACTTCATTGATTTTTCGGAAGTCAATACAGAATCTGTAAGTACCATCAGTCTTTTTCACCATGAGAATGGGTGAATTCCACGAACTTTGAGATTCCTCAATAATTCCATCTGCTAACATTTTGTCTACATCGTCGTTGATGACTTTCAACATGGCTGGATTACGTGGGGTATATCTGAATTTGATGGGTTCGACATTTGGTTTTAATCTGATTACGTGTTCGGTTAGCTGAGTTGGTGGTTTGACTGCACTGAATTTATTAACCTCTATCATTATCCTTTCAAGAGATTCGCTGACTTGGCCTTCATCGTCTTCATCGTCTTCCATTAACAGAAAAATTTCTGGATCAGAATCTGAAGATTCATCTTCAGTACCTGGTCTTTGATCCTCACTGATCTCTTCAGACTCTGTTTCATCTTCATCCTCAATATTTAGCCATCCCAACCCAAAGCTAATCATATGATTTGGACTCTCGTCGTCTGAACTATCGTCTTCTGTTGTTCCAAAATTAATTCCCATTTTGATTTGTCTCATGATATCAACACCGATAATCATATCAACTGGTAGATCTTCCATAACCTAAAATTTGAACATATCATTTTGATTACCCACATGGGCTCTCAATTTAACTTTTCCCTTGATAGGAACACTCCTCCCGTCAGCCACAGTCACTACATGTTTGGTCTTCAGCAACCACATCCCTGAATTTCTCGATAAAATTGTTTTCCATCCATTCCCTCCGATGTATGACTTGACCGACCCCGTGTCCACCAAAGCTTTGTACCAATATCCATTAATTAGAACGTCTATGTAAATTCTATCGTCTGTCAATTTTAACAACAAATTCATTGCGTTTCCCTGCTGACTAGTGCCTGCTCCTGGTTCAGCCATCTGAACTGGTGGTGCACTAGGTACTGTGAGTGTTGGTGCATTTACTGGTTTATTATTCACTGGTCTATTCGATGTTTCAGACTCAGTAGTTTCAGTGGATCGACGTGACATCTTCTGAACCAACCATTCGGGTTTATCGCACTTGCATTCCCGAGTCCAAGTATCTAATTTTTCACACCAAGAACAAAATTTAATTCGTCTATTCTTGCAATTATTGGTACGATGTCCCCTCTGACGGCATTTCCAACAACATTCAGATCGATTATATTGTTGTTGATTGACCGTAGCCATTTCGGCTTTCTTTTTGGGTTTTACATTATCGCCATTGTTCTTTACGTTCTTCTCTTCTTTCTCATTTTTCTTCATCTGCATGCTCGTAGAACAATGATTCTCGTCTATCATTCCCAAAACATTCACTTCGAATTCATTTCCGGCTCTGACTAAATCATTGATTGTACGTATATTTCCCCGTTGAATAGGTACTTTATACTGTTTAAGCATGTTACGATACAATCTATTGACTTGTTCATAAGTAGACATACCACCATGTCTCCTCATCAGAGTTTGAACTTCGGTAACGTAACTCCTGATTCGTTCATTCGGTTTCTGCATACGATCGCGGATTTTATCTTCCAGTTGATCGACGTTATCTAACGGCAAGAAGTAATCCTTTAAATCGCGAATAAACTCTACCCAACGACACCATGATCTTTTGTTGTTACGATACCAACCGAGTGCTTCTCCCTTCAGTACTATTGGGATATGATCAATCAGAACACGATCCGAAATCTGTGAACTATCCCTCAGTTCGTCAATTCTCTCGATAAAATTGTGGACATTTTCATTTCCGTCATACGTGACATTCCACTTACGAATTATATCGGCTGGTTTTAAATCTCCACAACCTATTGGATATCCCTGCATCTCAAATGGGTACCTATTCTGATAATTCTTCCTGTCATAGTCTCTCGAGTTCCGATATTGACGATATTCACGATCGTCACACATTGAACGCGGATAAATTCGATCGCGACTTCTATCCCTGTCATAATCTCTACTGGTAATGTTCCTTCTGTCAGAGCGAGGTGTGTATGCCTCAGCTCTGTGTCTATCAGCGTACTGGTTCTCGTAGTTATCTCGATCTCTGGATTCACGATAATCACGGTCCTCCGGGTCGTAATATTTCCTATTGCCCCTCGTGTGAAGATCGTATCCCTCCATGGGGTGAATTTCCAGGTACTGCTCATTGTGACTGCGTTTCTCCATATGTCTGACTTCTTCAGGGTGTCTGTAGTGCTCTTCAGGTTGTCTGGTGTACTCTTCATGGCGTCTAACACCCTCGTCATGACGTCTGGCGTACTCTTCTCGAAGCCTCCTGGAGCTGTCGGAGTATCTTTCTCCAGACTGTTCACGATCTTGTTGATAATGTTCGTATTCTAGGTCTAAATTACGCTTTGTTATTCTTGAGCCTGACAAATTTCTACGACGTAAATAATCGTCTTGCTGACCTCTCGCAGGTGATCGAACTCTCGGGGTTACGATGCGTCTCGGTACTGCATATCGGTTCCCTTCATTTTCCGTTCTCGGGGTTTCATGAGGGTAATTTCCACGATTCGTATTCCACCTGGGATAATTATCTTGACCTAAATCATCATCTGCCCATTCATAGGTATTTTGCGACTGCACATATGCAAGTGATTCCGCTCGTGGCGTTGAAGTGAACTGGCGGTTATCGAGAACATGTTTGTGTTCCTGATCTTCTGTCTTCTCTATTTTGGTCTTCTTCTGTTCTCTGACGTGTTCGAGAATTCTTCTGACTTCCTGATCGTCTGTATGTACTTGTATATTTGTGATTATACGAGTCCCTGATTTTGGTGCAGGTTTCTTCGGTGGAGGCATCTTTATAGGAGAATTTTTATTTGACTCCAATACCTGAATGCCGTCGAAATCAGTGTGATTTTCGGACCGACGTGGTTTCTTGGGTGTCTGGGAAGCAGTGTGAATGTTTTCAGACTGTTCGTTTTGATTATCCAACTCCTTTTGGACTTCGTCTAAAGCTCTCTGTAACCGTCGGGCCGTTACAACGGTATTCTCGTACTCAGCTCGAATTTCCTCGAAAATGACAGTATCGTCTGGGGTGTTAATTTTTTCACTCGTATCTATTGTCTTCTGAGGTGTTTCTTGGGGTGTCTTGCGATTTTTATTTCGGGTGGTACTACTCGTACGACTTGGGAATCTGCTGGATTTTCGACTGGATACGCTACTGGGTGTATCATATGTGGCTCTGAGTTTAGTACGTAACTCATCGACCGTACCTTCTATTGATAGACCTTGATCTCTCAATTTCTCTTGTAATAGTGCTTTATTGGCTTTATAGATCCATGACACTTTGTTTTTATCTGATTTAACCATTTTCACTAATTAAAGACTTTCTTCGAGGTTTAATTATTTACTGGTTTATATTTTATTCTGTTTGTTTAGAGCCTTTTCGAGTCCCTGTTCGGGCGCCAATTTCTGTGATGAATCTCCTGAATAATTTCTTCTCCAAAATATTTTCTTCTGCAATCTCGTTCCAAAAACTGACTGAGTGTCAGCAACCCTCGGAGATTCCTTCGGCTCAATGTTCGACGGTCCAGGGTAAATAGGAAACTCCACGCGAAATTTTTGAGATCCACACAGAAAAATTTCAGAAATACTGACTTCTTACTTCAAAATAATAAAAATTCAAAATCAAAAATTCAAGAATGAAAGAACACTAAATTTTATTTAAAATATCAATTTCCTAGCAAAACAAAAAAAAATGTTACTGTCGTTTCTTTTACAACAAATACCAAAATGAAAATAATATTTTTCCTGCTTCCTCTTTTCTCAATAATTCCTTTTATCCTAAATAATTGGCAATTGACTTTGTTAGTTTCGTCAGGATGGAAATTACATTTTCGAGATAACAATTAACCGCTCGATCAATTAATTCACCGGATTTGCGTTGAGACACACTAAAACGTTTATTAGAGTGTTTCCAAAAGGTTCCTTATAATATTCTAACCGTTTCGTGATTAGAATCTCATCTGTTTCTTATTTCTTTTAGTAATACCATCCTTCAGATCACCGACAAATTATCTAATCCTTTTGCTGACCATATTTTAATTTTTACTCAATTTTAAATTTCTGTGATTCATTAGAGCGAGAGAGACGGATCGGACACGATAATAACGGTGTGGCGAAAAGAGAATACCCGACGCCGCGTTATTAAACCGAAATGTCCCTCCCAACGTGACTCTATAGGAGAATTTTCTCCTCTTCCAATGCTGCGACTAGAACAACGTAGTTGTTCCCAACGAGAATTTTAATTCGCTCTTCTAAATTGATTCGACTATGAGAGACTAACTCTCACTAAAAATAATGTACCTGGAGGTTACGGTCCTATTCGCTTTCGCGGGACGAGGTACAACCAGAGTACGGAAACTCGTGTCGATCGCCGTCGCTGACCGACATTTAATACTTCTTAGCAGGTTTTCGTGCGTGGACGAGGTACGCGACCGTGCGTAGCCTCACGGCAAAATGAGTAACTAAAAATTCCCAAATTATTATTTCCCGGCGTATCTGACCACTTATTCCGTTTCTCCTTCCACTAAACGCGAACTCTCTCAGCTCGACATAAATACATTTTCTTTACTTTTTCAAACATTAATTCTCCGTAATAAAATATTCAAACAACAATATATTTGCGTGTGAGAGGATCCTCACAAATAAGTGACACAAATTTTATCCCTTGGGGCCAGTTAGGGAGGGAGGAGTGAATTTTTTAACGTGCGAAGAGATGGAAAAAAAAATTCAATTCAAAAATTCATTCCTCCCACCCTAACTGCGACTAAGAGATGAAATTTGTGCCAACGTGTTGAGCATTGAATACACAATGAGTGACACAAATTTCATCCCTCAGCACCTGTTAGGGAGGGAGGAGTGAATTTTTGAAAGAGCGAAGAGATTGAAAAAATTTTTTTTTTTCAAATGAATTCTCCAAAGTGCGGAGATTGAAAAAAAAATGTTTTTTTTCAATTCAAAAATTCATTCCTCCGATCCTAAGTGCGACTAAGGGATGAAATTTGTGCCAACGTGTTGAGCATTTTATACTCAATACCTGAAACAAATTTCATCCCTTAGGGCCAGTTAGGGAGGGAGGAGTGAATTTTTTTAAGTGCGAAGAGATGGAAACAAAAATTTTTTTTCAAATGAATTTTCCAAAGTGCGGAGATTGGAAAAAATTTTTTTTTTAATTCAAAAATTCATTCCTTCGACCCTAACTGCGACTAAGGGATGAAATTTGTGCCAACGTGTTGAGCATTTAATACTCAATACGTGACACAAATTTCATCCCTTAGCAGCTGTTAGGGAGGGAGGAGTAGATTTTTGAAAGCGCAAAGAAATTGAAAAAAAAAATTTTTTTTC